>NW_027597319.1:0-87280 GCF_964194155.1 Cetorhinus maximus
GGAGCAACGAATGCAGTAGACTTGCGGTCTGTCCGCAAGAAAGACCCAAACCTCCCTGTCACTTGCGGTCTGTCCGCAAGAAAGACCCAAACCTCCCTGTCACTTGCCATTTTAACACTCCACCCTGTTCTCTTGCCCACATGTCTGTCCTTGGCTTGCTGCATTGTTCCAGTGAAGCCCAACGCAAACTGGAGGAACAGCACCTCATCTTCCGACTAGGCACTTTACAGCCTTCCGGGCTGAATATTGAATTCAACAACTTTAGATCTTAAACTCCCCCTCCCCCAATCTCCACCCCGTTTCTCCCCCCCCCTTTTTTTTCAATAATTTATATAGATTCTTCTTTCCCCACCTATTTCCATTATTTTTAAATCTAAAACTAAAACCTTGTTAACCTTTTCCACCCCACCCCCACTAGATCTGTACTTTAAGTATCCTGTCTTCCATTCTTAATTAGCACTTTTCTTAGACAAATATCACCACCTTCAACACCTCTTTGATCCTTTTGTCTGTGACATCTTTTGATTATCTGCTCCTATTACTGCTTATCTCCACAATCACCACACCCTCAACTTCTCTCTCCCCCCCCGCCCCCCACCCCCCCACCCCCACCTTAAACCAGCTTATATTTCACCCCTCTCCTAACTATGCTTCAGTTCTGCCGAAGGGCCGTGAAGGCTCGAAACGTTAACTGATTTCTTCTCCACCGATGCTGCCAGACCTGCTGAGTTTTTCCAGGTAATTCTGTTTTTGTTTCTATGTTATTGTGTTGGCTTGTTAAGACCAGACTGAAAAGTGATCATGAATCAGATAGACACAGCAAACACCAAACTCATCACGCAATTCCTTTCATTGTCAATTTCTGTTCCCTGATTAATTGGTTTGTAATAAATTTTGTTAATTTATCATAAACGTTCCCCAGAGAGGATAGAAAGTCAACTATAATTATTTTTATCTTTGCTCTAAACTCCTGTTGCACTTCAGATTGCAAGAAGGAGTTGATAAGCCACTGTATTAAATATGTTATGCTGGCCTTTTTTATTACTAGAGACAGCTGTAACACTGGGAGAGAATGAAGTTTGACAAATATGACAAGAAGTCAAATTCAGGGATTATTTTAAATTTTAAGTATGTTTTCCATTTATCAGTAATTTGGAAATTTTCACTCATAATGCTTTCATTTTCCAGTAAATATTTACATTTTATTGTGCCAGATTAGCTCGGTTGTAGCCGCCTTGCTGCAATTAGAGGTTGTGGGCTTAAACGCCACTCCTGTTCACAATGGAGTTCTTAATCTAAGATACTACTCCAGTAAAGTACAGTAGCAGCACTACAATGTTAAATGTCCCATCCTTGTAATGAAAGGCTGCTTTAGATGCATTTTTCAATGGTTCAGGTGGATGTTAAACATTCCATGCTATTAGTTGAAGAAAAGCAGGGAATTCTTCTGACGTACTGGCCAACATTCTGCCATTAACCAATGCCACCACTGGTTATTCATCTCGTTGTTTGTGTGGTCTATATATACATGCAAACTGCTTGCCATTTTTCCTACATAAAGATAGATGCTGCATGTCATAGATAGGCCATATATGTTAACAGAAGGACACATAGTACAACAAAGCTAATTTAGTTATAATATCATGTTGAAGCAAAAATCGGATTTAAGCAGAAATATTTTTACAGGTTTAAAGAAAATATTTCTCAAGAGAACAGGAATAGTTATTGATCTCAACTAAGGATTACAAAAGCTGCTATAAAAGCAACCAAAAAAGACATTGGAGAAGATGGTGGATAACTGTGGTAACAATAACAAGGTATCTTTCAGCCACTTTTAGAGACAGAATGTCATCAAGGACAGTATATAATCACTGAATAATCCTCAGGGCAGATCCAGGAAATGGCAGAAGCTGTCAATGGTCACATCACATCAGTCTTCACTGCAGAAGACGATACTGATCTACCAGTAGCTGTAAGTGTTAAAATAGATGCAGATATAATACTGGATAGAATACAGAGTCTCAAGAAAAGTTGAGCTGCTGTTGCTGCCAGCTTCAGCTGAAGGTTCTCAAAGAAATGAGGCTGTGCTCTCACTTCCGCTTCCCCATATATATAACTGCCCACTGTGGTCTGGGATTGTTCTGACACATTGGAGAATGCCCCATGTGGTGCCAATATTTGAAAAGGCAGAGATCAGAACCAAGAAACCATAAGGACATTAGCTTGACTTCAGTTAAAGGCAAGTTGTTAGAAAGGTTCATTAAAGATCTGACAATCTTACAGAAAAGCAGTTATTGGGGAGTCTCACAAGGTTTCTGGGAAAGGATGTTAAGCCTCATCTTCCAGGGGTTGAATTTTTTGAAAATGTTATAGGCTGACTCTAGTTGACATTGTATACCTTGATTTTCAAAAAGCCTTTGGCAAGTTATGACAGTGTTGTGTGGATTAGCAGGCAGATTTTGTGTTAGATGAGGAATTGAAAACATTCTCATACTCAGAAGGTTGATGATATTGACAGTCGTGATTCTGTGTAGTGATTGGTTACCAGTGGTGTCTTTCAGGAATTAGTGTTAGGAATGTTGCTGTTCATGCTGCTTAACAATTATCTGGATAAAGGCATCAGGAAATTGATTGCAAGTTGGAAGATGATGCAAATATTTGTGTACATATTAATTAGGAACTTAGAAGAGAAAAATGGATAATATCCAGATTAAAGTATATTGGGGAAACAGGCTCTTATTTGGCAGGTACCATTTAATATAGGTAAATGTAATGATATGCATGTGGGTAGAGTCAATACCAAATCTGTGTATAGAATACAAGGTTGTGAGGTTCAGGCTAAAGAGCAGGAGAACACTCTAAGGTTTCTTTGTCTCAGCAGCTAAAGTCATAAGGAAACTAGAACTAGAGCCTGTTAGCTTCTCATCCATTATGCAAGGTCCTGCTGAGATAACTACAAATGAAAGGAGGATGTTAGGTAAAAGCAAAATACCTTTAAAATGGCATTTGGAGGCCGTTAATAGCAATCAAGAACTGATGCAAAAGTAGATATGATGCAGCATTTTGTGAGGCTAGGTGGGTCATCAGGGAGGTGAAGTGAGGTCAACAGGTTTTTAATCCATAAGGTTGCGCAATTATATAAAAATACATTAAAATTATTCCAGATCAATTTTCCATTGGCTAAAGTCTATTGATACTCATGCAAATTGTTTCTGCAGTCCACTGTCAATGATGGACAAATCCCCAGTGCTGTCCAACACATCCTTGTGTGCATTCTTGGGACCTGAAAACATTTGACATCTGAATCAACGGGTTATATTAAGGACTCATCTTCATATAGGTTGGATAAGGTGGTGGAATGTGTTGCACAGATTAAAGGCCTTAGTGGAACAGTTTTGTAGGGGGATTTACACTGTATTTCACCACATCATTAACAGTACTGAGGCTAGTGTGGATGATATTCATGTTGAATTTTTAAAGGTGGTTCCAAATGAGAGGGAGGAGGAGGAATGGTATGGTTTTGGAGAACTATTAACCCACCTTGGAGTTGCTCTTCTGAGTGCAATGAATAGGATTCCATTTGAGACATGTTTACCTTTGGTATTCCAAAGTGTAGCTCTGGTTCTTATCAATAAAAGGATAGACTTTAGTCAGCCTAAAAATAACCAGGCAGCAATGAGCTCTGCCACCTGCTCAACCAAGAATTTCAGGGCATTCACTGCAGCCTGTGGTCGTGGTTGCGAATGTCATTGTGGTCCTTTTAGGCATCAGGCTCCTTCCAACATTCAGCAGGTGACATAAGTAACATCTCTGTTTGCTGTGCACACTACAGCGAAGAAGGTTACCGAAACAGCATTTTCTAGTTGCCATGAATTCACCACCTTCCCAATGGAGGTGGTCGAGCAGGAGGAGAGAAGAGTTGCTTGATTTCCTCAGGTGCATTGGGTCATCAACTGCACTCACATGGCCCTGTTTGCTCTGTACAAGACTAAGCCCTGCGTTACAATGGGAAGGGATTCTATTCCTTAAATATGCAATACGTCTGCAATTATGAGCATAAAATTGTGCAGATCTATACCTAGTATTCTGGCAGTAGTCATGCTGCTTTTGTCCTGTGACAGTCCACAATACCCCCCTGTCTTCCACTCAGACTGTTGGGTGTCAGGCTTGTTGCCTGGAGACAAGAATTATCCGTTGAATGCCTGGCTCATGACTCCTGATATTAACCCAGGTACAGACCCATGGCACACAAACAGTGGGACTCACATCAGAACCTGGATCTCATAAAAAAGACCATCAAGCTCTTCCAACAAATGTTCCAATGTCTCAATAACTCTGGAGATGGCTTCAAGCATAAGAAATTGAAGGAGTAACTCACATTCAATGGCTCCACTATTCAATAAGATCATGACTGATTTTTGACCTCAATTTTTCTGTCTGATCCCCTTATCCTTTGATTCTGCCAGAGCCTAAAAATTGATCTCTCTCAGCCTTGAATATACTGAACAACTGAGAGCTCACAGGCCTCTTGGGGTAGAGAATCCCAAAAATTCACAGCCTCCTGAGTGTAGAAATTCCCCCATCTGTCTTAAATTACAACACTTTATCCTGAGACTATGATCACCACTTCTAGATCGTCCAGTCTGGAAAAAGATCCTCTCAGCATCCATCCTGTCAAACCTCCTCAGAACCTTGAAGCAAGTGTCAAGATTTGCTGTGATATTCTGCATGTTGTATAACATTGCCTTGGCAAGGGAGCAAGTGCTGGAGCCACAAAAGGAGGAAGAAGTTGAAGGGAAAAAGGAAGAAGGGAACCAGGAAGCTGATGATTCAAATGAAGTGCTGCTCGTTGCCAGAGTTCTCAGACAGCAACTGATTGATGAGAGATTCTCATGAATGTTCCCTCCCCAACGGGCCAATTGTCCCTCCATCCACCCAACTCAGTCTTCAAAATTATCATACGAATGACTCCATATGGTCTAACTTCATCGTTGTTGCCCTTACATGACTAAGAATATCAAGAAAAAAGATGTTTAGTATACCAAGATATTTCATTGCCCTTTGTTTGGCAATTGTTTACAATGAACATGAAATGCTAAGCATAACCCTTGCGCAGAGCCCTAGGGCTGAATTTTCAAATAACAATATATCAAAGGGCCAACTAAGGGAAAGCTATTTTAGATCTAGTATTGTGTAATAAGACAGTGTTAATTAGCAATCTTATATTAAAGGATTCTCTTTGGAAGAGTGATCATAATGTGGAGAATGTCATATTAAGTTTCAAATTGATGCGGTTAAATCCAAAACTAGAGCTTAAAATTAAACAACGACAATTTGGAGGTATGAGGATTGAATTGGCTGAAGAGATTGGGAAATTAGATTAAAATATATGATGGTAGGTAACTAATGCAAACATTAAAAAAAATTCTCAACAAATGTGTATTTCATTGAGAAAGAGAAAGAACTCCATTGTTAAGGTGGTATAGCTGCTAACAAGAGAGATTAAGGATGATATTAGATGAAAAGAAAAGACTTAAAATGTTTCCAGAAAAATCGGGAGAAAATCAAAAAAGGACTAAGAAATTGATTAATAGGGAGAAAACAGAATATGAAAGTAAACTAGCAAGAAATATAAAACAGATTTCAAGAGTTTATTCAAGTATGTAAAAAGGAATAGTAAATGTAGGTCCCTTAGAATCTGAGACAGGAGAAAATAGAATGGGGAATAATGAAATGGCAGAGACCTTAAACAAATAAGTTTTGTCTGGAAAGTGTGGTAAACCAAGGGTCCAATAAGTGTGAGGAACCTAACTTAATTAACAGTGGCACAGGAAAAGCACTGGAGAAATTAATGAGAGAATAAGGCAACAAATCCCCTGAACCCGACTGACTAAATCCTAGGTTTTAAAAGACGTGGTAAATGTTGTTGTTCAGAAGATTTTGGGTATCCTTGTACACAAATCATAGAAATTCAACCTGCTGATACAGCAAGTAATTAGAAAAGGAAATGATATGTTGACCTTTATTGCAAGGGGATTGGAATATAAGAGTGAGGAAGAACTGCTGGAATTACGTAGAGCTTTGGTGAGACCACATGTGGAGACTGTGTTCAGTTTTGGTCTCTTTACCTAAGGAAAAGTAACTTACCTTAGACGGGATGCAATGAAGGTCTACTAGATTAATTCCTGAGATGAGAGGATGTCCTATGAGGAAAGATTGAGTAGAATGAGTCAATGTTTTTTGAAGTTTAGAAGAATGAGAGGAGATCTTGTTGAAGCATATCAAATTCCTAGGGGGTTTGACAGGTTTGATACTGAGAAGCTGATGGAGGGCTGAATTTTCCCAGAATTGCACTAAGTGCGGTAGCGGGTGGGTAAAATGGAGTCCTACCCGCTGATGAAAATGGTGGGTTTTCATGCCATATCTTCCCAAGCCCGCCTCATTTATATATTCACTCCAGTGAAACACACTGTTTCCATGGCGGGCGGGCTCTCATTTGCCCGCTTGCCATCACCCCGCTGTTGCATCACACCTGTCGCCATCTTTAAAAGGCAGCCGCCAGCAAAGCGCTCATCGCCACCAGCTCACCACCGCTGCCCGGGAGACATGGCCTGTAAAGGCAAAAAGACTGCAGCCCCCTGTTTCAACGATGGGTCCCTTGAGCGACTGCTGGATGCTGGGGAGGCCTGCCGGGATGTGCTTTACCCCAGCTCTGGCTGCCAACGCCCTTCAGAAGAGGACAGCCACCCAGTGCTGCAAAAGGATGAATGATCTCCTCCGTTCCGCCAGGGTAAGTCACTCTATTCATCACTCCCAGCTCACACACTCACAAACTCATCACACACCCACAGGGCTCTCACTCACTGCCAGTGCAAGGGACATCCCCATTCACTCTTCCACACACTCCATCAATGTCCTCATCCCATCCATGGGACCATTCATCACCCACACAGGCCAGGAATACATATCATCTGGCCCAGCAGCCTGATACACTCTCCCCATCTCTATCCATGCAGGACAAACTGGCTCACAACTGGAGGGAAAGGTCGCAGGCAGGTGGAGGAATGCCGGAATTCAAAGTTCTCACAGAATTTGAAAACAGAACCTTCCAGCTGGCCGGCGATGACTGGAACCAGTCCTGTGCTGACGGTGAGGTCGGCGCTGCTCTACCAAGTGAGGATCCAGCAGTGCAACATCCATCAGACAACCATGCCATGAGTGATGTGTCCTCTTTCACAGGCCACTGCCACGCACTAATTATCTCCCCTTGCTTTCACAGGCACATCTAGGAAGCAGCAGACGGAGTCCATGACCCAGAGCCTCCAAGCAAGTTCCGAAGAAACCTCCAAAGAGGAATCTGAAGGCACCCGCCCTGAAGACCCATCACAGCGCTCACCCACACCCTCCACTATAGCAGAGACATACACCTTGGTGGGAGCTTTAGAGTAGCTTCAGGATCACAACCTGGTGAGCACATCGCACTTTCTGATCCACAGAGGGCAAAGGCAGGGAGTTGTCAGGTCCCCGGCACTCGGAGGACTGCTGGAGGCCAGAACATTGCTGAGTCCGAGTCAGATGACAGGCCTCTGGACTCGCTCATGGCACACTTGCTGGAGCTGAATAGGCAAACTCGGGAACATCAGGAAAGGATGGCCGCTGAACTCCTCAGATTGCAAGGCACGATGGAGGAGTCTGTCCGCCTTCAGGCTGAGGTGATAGTGCCAGCATTGCAACGCACCGAGGACAACACTGGCGGGATGGCGGCTGCCATGGAGACCTTGGTCCAGGACGTCGCTCCTGCACTGCTGCGTGGGCTTAACTCCATCGCTGAAGCCTTAGTTGGCCTCCAACAGTGTATACGTGAGAGGGGTGCAGGGCAGCTTGATCTCACTCCAGCTACCCCTTCCGCTCACGGCGTCAGCCAGGGGCCCTTGGGCACCTATAGGGAGGAGGATCAGCAGGTGCACACTTCGGGGCCATCCACCCAGGTGACTCTTGGAGTGACCGGCTCATCTGACTCCCCTCCTCCTGTGACCTCTGCAGTTCCAGCTTCATAGGCCGAGGAGGGTGTCACTGTCACACAGCAGGACCCTGAGAGTAGGCCGGGGCCCTCCAAGTCTCAGCCCTCCAGAGGACCCCCACCAAAGTCATCACAGACACAGGGTTGCAGTCAGCAGGCTGCCTCCACCTCTGCTGTGGATGTTCGGGGAGCACCAAGACGTAGCAGCAGGGTTAGGAAAGTTAAGGAGAATCAGTTGCACAGCCTGGGCACAGGTATTAATCACTTGTACATAATGTTCACTATTGTCAATAAGCTCCCAAGAATGTCTTCCAGCCTATGACTTCTTGTTCTGATGAGTAGTGTTCTTGTCACTCAGATGTGAAACCTTCCTGCACAAGATAAAATGCAGGTGTCGCAGTCCAGGGCCTCTTCCTTGTGCTCTGTACAACCTTCAGACCACAGTGATGGTCCAGCCTCACACTCCCTGGAAACATTACTGATGCCTGCACCTCAGCAGTGCTGGTCATTGCTGCCAAAATGTAGTGCGAAGAGTTCTCTCACACTCTTTGTGCGCTCTCAGCACTTTTAAGGTGGGACTGGCCTCCATAACACCAGCATCTACGGCCAGTGATGCTGTGCACCAGCTCCTGAAGGGCTGAGGTGCTAAAGGTGGACACAGCATCAGATGTATCTGAAGTTTCATGACTGTGTCTCTGAAATGGCCCTGATTATGGAGCGAAAGCGAGCTGCCCTCAGCCAGACAGGAGTCAGATATTCTCAGAGGCCATGCGAAGACCTATGGAGTGTCCTCACTGCGATTAGGCGACTATTAGGGCCTCCACAGCATCTCCATGACAGGAACATTCTCTCAAAGGATATTGGCGCTGAGATAAGCCAGACTGGAGTCAAACGTTCACAACTGCGATGTAAGGATCTATAGGGACATCTCACTCCATGTCATCATCCTCCTCCACAAACCTGGCAGCTATGAGGGCCTCCCAAGTGCGCCTGCCTCGTCTAGCCAGTGCAAGAGCCACATCCCCGTCATCATCACCACCAAGGACCCCCTCACCCTCATCCCCGTCGGTGTCCTCCTCATCGGAGGAGACGTGCAGCTCCTCCATCTCCTCCTCAGCCAGCTCCTCTCCCCGTTGCAGCACCAGGTTGTAAAGGGCGCAGCAGATGACGACGATGCGTGACACCCTCTGCGGACTGTATTGCAGGACTCCACCAGACCGGTCCACGCACCGGAACCGCATCTTCAGCATCCCATGGTCTGCTTCACCAAGTTGTGAGCTGCTGCATGAGCCTTCATTATAGTGTCGCTCTGCTGCAGTCTGAGGCCGCCGCATGGGTGTCATCAGTCACGGCATCTGCGGGTAGCCCTTGTCCCCAAGGAGCCAACCTGCAAGATGCAGCATCTGTGGACCCTGGAAGACTGCAGGGATCTGTGAGCGATTCAGGACGTAAGCATCGTGCACACTCCCTGGAAACCATGCGCACACCTGCAGGCTGTGTTGCTGGTGGTCACATACCAGCTGCACGTTCAGTGAGTGGAAGTCCTTGCGGTTGATGAAGTTCACTGAGTGTAGCAACGAACGCCACATGAGTGCAGTCAATCGCACTCTGCACCTGTAGGAATCCTGAGATCAGGGTGAATCCAATGGCCCTTGCGTCCTGGCTGTCCCGGTCCCGGGCGAAATGCACAAAGTTGTGTGCCATGGAGAAGATGGCATTCGTGACCTCATGGATGCATTTGTGGGTGGCGGATTGTGAAATCCCAAAGAGGTTACCTATGGAGCCCTGAAAGGAACCACTGGCATAGGAATTAAGCACTGCGGTCACTTTCACAGCCACTGGCAGTGGATGCCCTCCATGTCCCCTTGACGACAAGTCCTGCAGTAAGTGGCAGATGTGAGCCACCAGGTTCGTCGTCGGAAACACTGGTTCTCAATCATCTGCAGGAATGGCAGGTGGCGTCTATAGACGTTGGGTGTCACTAGGCGCCGACCAGCCATGGCTCGCTGTCGCTCCCAGGCAGCGTGTGTGGGAACCCCTGCTGCCCCTTCTTCATGAGGTTGCTGCTCTTGCCTTTGCGTGGCCAGGTGCCTCAGTCGCTCTCTCCTCCATCTTCTATGGTCTCTGTAGGCCATCAGGCATACAGCTAGGTCACCAGGATCCATGATCCTGATGTGGTTCTCCTGTGGCATGAAAGAGAGAGAGACATGGTTATCATGGCTGTACTGAGCACTTTTCCTGGCCCTGTGTGACCGCTTGGTGGCTCCTTGGTGCCTCCATGGTGCTTGCATGGGCGGGCAGTCTAGAAGCCTGACCCCAATCACATCACTGTGGCTGTGCCTGAACTGTCTTAGTTGCAGAAGCATGGGCAGTTTATACAGGTGTCCCTGATGCATGGCCATTTCCTTCACTTACCCTGCCCCCACCCCGCCTTGATTGCCTGTGCACAGGATGCAGTGCCAGGGCAGCACTTGACCCCACCCCCCCTCAGCATTCGCCTCCGAGGCTGGCCTGCACTTGCCCCCAGACACCCCCCTCCTCACCCCTCAGCAGTTGCCTGCGGGGCCAGGTATCAGTTTCCCCTGCGCCCCCGGTGCCCCTGAGGCCTGTAAACAATGCGTGAGCTGTGGAGAACGCTGCTGCTTACTCACCTCAGTTCCCCCAAAGTGAAGGCCGCTGAGTGCATGTCGCCTACGTGCTCATGAAACACGTCGATGTGCTTTCCCGCCAATGTAGACGGACAATACGGCGGGTTCCAAGAGCCTAGTGGGATGGCCTTTTAATTATATGCTAATGTATTACAATTAGCTCCCCACCGACCGATGGCGGGAAATGTAGTCCACCGTTGGTGGGCTGAGCCGAAGATTGTGACCTGCCTTCACGCCGTCGTGAAGTGGGTCCCGCCATATTTTCCGCGCATGCCACCTACCACACCCGCTGCCAGCGGGCTCAGAAAATTCCGCCCAGAGAGTCTAGAAATCGGGGTCATAATCTCAGGACAAGGGCTCTGCATTTTAGGACTGAGATGAAATCTCTTCACTCTGAAGATTGTGAATCTTTGGAATTACTAATCCCAGAGGTCTGTGGATGATTAATTGATGAGCATATTCAAAGCTGAGATTTTGGGCAGTAAAGGAATCAAGAGACTAGGAGATAGGGTGGGAAAGTGGAGTTGATGTAAAAGTTCAGACATGATCTTATTGAATGGTGGACCAGGCTCAAATATCCGTATGGCCAACTGCTGCTTCTATTTCTTACATTTGTTTTTGCTCATTCTTGCTGTAAAGGGCCCAGTTGCAGACTGCAGTATTTTGGCAGTGGCTGAAGTCAGTCAGTCAGTCCCAGCTGGTTTTCAGGGCACTGGCTGAGAATGTGACATGGAAGCAGGTGTACAATCCTTCCAGGAGAAGGTAACGTTTGCCCCTTCCAGGAGCTAATGCCATTTTCATGCAGTTGCACTTCAGCTGTCCCTTTACCCTGAAGAGAACAGATTTCGGGAATGTTTAGACACTGCCAAAACTCTTACCATGATTTTCAAGCCAGAGAATGTGTTGGAGTGCCTGGAGCTAGGATTGCAAGTCAGAGTTTCCATCAAAGCTATCAGAGCTGCCATCAGAGGTTGGAGGTTCACGGAGGTTACCACTTGCTTCATGGTTAGCTGAATGATCTGAATGTCATGACAGGGGCACCAAAGGTGACATGAAAGAGTGGTAGAGCATGATGAATGGATCGTCAAAGGCTAGAGAGTATAACTTAAAAGCATAGTTATAAAGGACTTAGGGGACAGTTGTTCCCAAACAGAATGCAGTGTTGTTAGAAGCGAGTGAGGGTGTTGAAGGAAACAAGGGAGTGGTTGGAGGTAGCCTGAATAGTCGTTAATACTATGGTAATTAAGGGGCTCGAGGATGTGTTACAGTTGAGAATATAGGTTGAAGAGTTTATCAGGAATGATATGTTTAGAAAGGGGGGAATTGATTTTGAGGAGAGGGATCAAGGGGACCTGTGATGGTGGTTGATCGCACTAGAATTAAATATGGCTTGGTACAGAGCCAGAGGGAAGAAAGAAGGGAGGATTACTTGGAGATAAATTCAGCGTGGGATTTGAATGAAAGAAAATGCTCCAATTGTTTTGCTAATTAAAATTTGTAATTAAATTCAATGTTGTGGCTTCTAAGAACTAACTGTTATCATCCTTATTATGACCCAATTCACAATCTTGGGGCTGAAATTCAGCTCCATTGCATTGGGTGGGATGGGGGTGGTGGGTCGGTGGTCAGAAAGAATGAATAGACAAAATGGCTAGTAATGGATCTGTCCTCTGTTATGCACTCTGCACCACCACTGAAGTTGAATTTTACACCCGTGTGTCTATGTATCCAGAGCGAGAGAGGGAGAGAGAGATAAAGCAGAGAAATGAATGATCAAAAAAGGGGCACAGAAGAAAATACATACAGGCCAGAATATTGCTGTCGGCGTGCGGGGGTGGGCCCAACACACCAACGCGCAAAATGACGTGTGATGATGTCGGACATGCGTCCTGACGCCATTGTGCGTCACTTAGAAATTTCATTCAGCGGGCGCACACCGGAGGCGGCTGCGCGCCCGCTGAACTGTCAACGGCCTATTAAGGCCATTAGAAAACCAATAAAAATTGTTAGCAATGCTGCCTGTCCAACCTTAAGGTTGGCGGGTAGGCAAAGAGATCAAGTGGCTTTCGCGTTTTTCAGGAATTAAATTTTGCAAAATTCACAAACATGTCCCAGCTCATGTGACACTGTCGCAAGATGGGACATGTTTAAATAATTTTTTTTGCTCCTTTATTAAAAAGTATTACTATCAACTTAATCTCCCTGAGGCATGGAGCTGCCTCAGGGAGATTGCTACACTCTTTTGTGCGCATGTGCAAAAAAAACGCAGGCCCCGACTTTCCCTCCTCCCCCCACCCGCACAGGTAGCACTGAGTGCTACCGGCTGTGTGTTACGCTGGGCGGGCCTTAATTAGCTCGCCTATGCGGCACGCAGCCAATCGCGGGTGGCGATCAGCCCCGCGGCTAACCTGCCCACTCCCACCCAGCCCGCCCAACATAGGTAAGATGCAGCCCTTGAGATAAAATGATACACATCAAAATCCTTATTTTACCTGAGAACTGACCAGCGTTAAAATGAAGAAATAACAAAATATTTTTAACTTTTCTATTCCTTGCTCCCCCGCCCTGTGGGCAGCTGCTGCATTTCGAATATAATAAACGGATCATTACATTGTGGAAGCTTTTTATGGATACAGGGAAAAGCTAAGTTTACAATCACTATTTAACATTATTTATAAGGTTAATATAGGCTAACTTCTACAAAGGAGTTAACAGATAACCTTTATGCTGTGTTCATGGTTTTGTGCTAATATTAGTAAGGTGACTTGTTAAAGGCCAGGCAACAAATGGTTAAAGGCCAGGCAACAATTGTTTTTTTTCCCAGTTTGTGACCTTTTTGATTACAAATATCGTGTAAAGTTTTTTGCTTAAAACTCAAAGTAAGGTCTAAAGGTAATGTCTTAATGTAATGTAACTGATGATTGCTGTTTATTTAGAATATCATTGAATAAGTAGAAATTCGGGCAGTTTGTAATCACCCTTATGCAATGGTTGCTTGGTGGAACTGGGGACAGATGGGGGAGGTGCTGAAGCAAGTGGATCTAGGAGGAGGTTTGCCAAATTTGCGGTTGGGACCTTCCTGCTCTAGGGAAGGTTGCCGGGGTCGAAAATGAGCCAATCATGGACCGTTGCTATCAGAGAAAGGAGCCAATCATGCACCATTGCTATCAGAGAAAGTAGCCAATCATGCACCATTGCTATCAGAGAAAGTAGCCAATCATGCACCGTCGCTATCAGAGAAAGGAGACAATCAGGCAGTGTCACTATCAGAGAAAGGAGACGATCATGGACCGTTGCTATCAGAGAAAGGAGCCAATCAGAAAGTGTTTATGTGGTAGGGTGGGAAGCAGAGGCCTATTTAAGAACAGTGTTCGTTAAGCTTGAGGCTGTCACTGCAGTTGGACAAGGAAGGGAGATAGCCTGGTCAGCTATCTGAACAGAGAACGGACAAGGCTGGATCAACCACCCAATCCTGTCTGCTTCTCGGGGAAACCAAACAACTAAAGCACAGGGTGAGCAGTCACTGGTGTAAGTATTATTGAACTGTCTGTAGCAGAAATCAAATAATAAAGTATAGTTGTTTTGGGCGAAGTCTTGAGTTTTGGGTCATTGATATTGTTATGAAGATACTAATGTGTATAATGTTATTGGAAATTATTTTAAATTGGACTTGTAATGGGTCTGTGTCTTTGGGTATGAGCGTGTGTGCCTTAATTGGACTAAAGCCAGCTAGTCTGGGTGCTTTGAAGTATAGTAGTTTTGAAAGGGTGAAATCTTGCACCTAGCTAGGAGATGCCAAGCAATATGTTTATATCACTAATAAAATTGGTACTATGCAAGGAGTTTTATGGTTAGAAGAGGTCGAGTTCAAAGGGCCTGGTGATACAATGAGAATTTACATTCAAAGGGAAGACTAGGTATATACAGAAAAAAGTTCTGTGTGTGGGTCAGGGGCATGTAATATCTAAGCAGCAAGTAAGCCCTACCACTGTCTGTGAAAGAATAAATTGAAAGAAACCTCATTTTGAATTCGTAAGATAAAATGTGCTTTGCCTGTGTCTGTTTAAGCCTATGGCCTGAATTTTTCAGGTGGCGGGTGAGCTCAGTGGGAGCAGGTGGGGGTGGTTGCACAGCTGATTGCTGTCTGTGATTGGCTCCGCATTGCCATTTTACGAGTGTAAGACTTGAGCCGAAGTGTTTAGCGCTACCTGTGCGGGCGGGGGGAGGAAAGAGAGTCAGGGCCAGCGCTCTTTTGCGCATGCACGCGAAAGAGCCTTTCAATCACCCTGAGGCATGGAGCTGCCTCAGGGAGATTGAATTGCTATTGTCATTAATGAATAAATGGATTAAAAATTTATTTAAACATGTCCCCTCATGTGACTGTGTCACATGAGATGGGACATTGTTTTATATTTAGGAAATTTTAAAATTTAATTAATAAAAGCTTTAGGAAACCTCATCCCGCTCCTGGATGAGGTTTCCTAAAAAATGTGAAGGCCGCTTGGGCTTTTCGCCTGCCTGCCAACCTTAAGGTTGGATGGGCAGCGTAAACGATGACCTTAATCACTTCCTCAGTGGCCTTAATAGGCCGTTTACATATCGGCGAGCGTGCAGCCGACTCCGGCGCGTGCCCACCGAACAAAATATCGTGGGACTCCGTGATGACGTCAGGACGCACGCCCGATATCATCGCCTGTCATTTTACGCGTCGGCGTGTCGTGCCCGCCCCTGCACGCTGACTGAAAAATCTTGCCCCATGGGTTATTGTTGCCTTGGTGAAGGTTTACCTAGGACTGACCAATTTGGGGATTTGTTTAAAAGTTATTATGGTACTAATTTGTAGACATGTGTATGTGTTTAATTCTTTACTAAATTAATAAATGTTTAATTTAATTTATATAAAAACATCTGGAGGTTTGGTGGTTTCATTTCCGCATTCAGAGCTGCATCTCAAACATACCAATTGAAAATATAGGTTATGACAATTGTTTAAAGTTTCCCTCTGGGATTTTAAATAACTCAGCCTTTACCAACTGCTGTGTCATAACAACATCCAGGGTACACCCCCGAACCCAGGTGACAGGAATAGCCTACAACCCTCAAAAAATACACATAAATGTTCTCATTCACAAATAGTTTAAAATTATTAATATAAAAGCAGGTGTAGGATTTGTTCTGATGAAAGGTCATAGAACTGAAACCCTAACTGTTACTCTCTTTATAGATGCTACCAGACCTGCTAAGTATTTTTGTTTTTATTTCATATTTCCAGCATTCACAGTTGTTGTAGGATTTTGAAATGTTGACATCATCATAATACATGTTAATTATTAACTCTAAATGTGCCGTCACAGCCATAACGTTACTCCATCATGCTTTGTTACCAGATTTCCTTTTCTTATAATTTTCTGTTTGTCGTTCCTCACATTGTTTTTTCTATTTGGCTTTCAGGGTTTCACTCAGATTTATCTCATCCTGGTATAAATGATTTATTTGGATTATTCCCAGATCCTCACTTATTAACAATGCCATTGATACTGAACATTGTCTGAATATTTTAAGACAACTTCCTGAAACTTGTGTCCATCCTAAGGCTTTAATTGCATGTTCAATTCATTCTCAAGCATATAATCTTCAGTTCCAGTAACTTGACCCTAATTCTTATATTAACAGAAATAATTGGGTTTCTTTATAATTATTACAATAATTGGTACAATTAATTTATTTACCTGTTTGCTTATTTTACTATTGGAACCCTAATGTCTCATTTTACTTCTCACGACTATTCAGTTGCAGTTATTCCCATTCTTCAAGCTTATCTTGTTCACTCTCCCCAGGTGTCACTTTAATTATTTCAAAATCAAAAAAATTGAAACTCTTCCATCTCCAAGCATGTTTGACTTTTGTCCATTTCTTCTAAGCAGCTCATTCCTTCCACAATGAAACAAATCTAAGCCTGAACTATCTAATCACTCTGAACAAATGTCTACATACCAACTGTCAGCTCATGTTGTCAGAGACCACTGTGATAAATTGCAAATGTCATTTCCTCCATTCTGAATTCAGCATAACCTGTCCAAATTCCCTTTTTCTGTTTCATGCATGCCATCTAATATATTGTTTTACAGACCAAAAATACCGAAAGCTAACTCCGTTGAAGACAGATTTATACATATTTCCCTTTTCTTACAATGTAACCAAAATGATAAATTATGTTACAATGTTTAGCATAAAATTGAGGACAATTATATGGTGATAATTAGAATACTTTCCATTCATTTAGCTGACAAATACACATTCTCAATGAAGTTCAGGACTCACATTTTATTTAAATGGTTTCTGACAGAATTTTGCACAAATTTGAGTTTTCTTTGGAAACATCTTAACAAGCAATGTTTAAAGATACTTTTCTTTTGCGTATTGTAAGGTGGGAACAAAGAACAATACAGTGATTCAGACAAGAAAAATTGTTACGGTTTGTTGCCGATCATGCACTTTGCTTGCTCACAGTCTACTGTCTTGTTAAAATTAACATACAGAAGGAAACCAGGGGTTTAAAGGTTGAGGACAGGTTGAATGGACTTGGGTTGCCTCATAGTGTAGAAGGTGGGTGATCTCATCCAGGGCCTGAATTTTTCAGATGCCTGAGCCTCCCTTTCTGTATCTGAAGAGTTGCTGGGGAACTCATCCCAGCCAATCCTGATTGCCCTGCAACCATTTCAGCTCGAATTTATGTCAATTGGCTGCAGGCGGACTTCTGCCTCTCACTTGAGAGGAAGTCCCACCTTAGAGAGCTGCCAACTAATCAAATTGGCCAGCAACTCTCCAGTCCCTGCAGCGACAAGAGCTGCAGTGGACTGAAGAGGAACTTCAGGAAAATGCCTGAGCCTAAACCCCAGGACTGGAGGACAAGGTAATTTTAAGGGGTGCCAGGGCATGGAGGGTAGGGAAAACCTGGGGGATCGCAAGGTGGGTGATTGGGGTGCCGAGGGAAAGAGGGAGAGGCTGGGGGGAGGGGGGTGGTGGTGGTGGTGGAGGGAGGCCCAGTGTCCACTGGACCTTAAGGGGTGGGGTTGCCCGCAGTCAGAAGGGGAATTCTATGGAGGTGAACCCTACCCCCAACCTTCCCGCCTGAGGTCTACACGTTCTTTATAGGGCTTCCCCTACGCCAGGTAAATTCTCCTGTCAGCCTAAAGAATGATGCTGGGCAGGAAACGGCCCCTAAGTGGCTAATAATTGGCCACTTAAGGGCATCAATTGGGGCAGGCGCAGGCGTTCTGTCTGAGGCCTTGCCCACCCCAATGCAAAATCGCTGCGGAGTCGAGGCAAGTGGGAACCTAGAGAGAATCCCATTCCTTCCATTTCACGCTCCCCCCTGCCTAAAAACCTGCCAGCGGGGGTGGGGGTGGGCGTGTGAAATTCAGGCCCAGATGTCTAAAATGACAAACAATTTAATAGGATAGAGAGAAACTGTTTCCTGTGGAAAGGGAATCTAGAGCAAGCCGGCACAATCTTAAAATCAGAGTTGAGCCATTCAGGAGTGAAGTCAGGAAGCCCTTTTTCATAATAATAAAAGAGTATTGGAAATACTTGGCAGGTCATGCAGCATCTGTGGACAGAGAAACAGAGTTACTGGGCGGAATTTTCAGGTCCCGCCAGCAGCGGGAAGCTTGGCAGGTGGGGCAACTTAATTTGGCAGGAAGCCAAAAGTCAGTTTCCCAACAGTGGGATGAACCTTAGCCATTATGTTCTTGGGACTTTAAAGGCAGGTTAAAGGTGGGTCGAGCTTCCTGACAAAATGTCAGGAAGCCCTTTTGCATCATTAGCATGTTGTGCGTGCTCATTAAAAGGACACCTCACTGAAATTAAGTTCCCCCTCCAAATTAAGTTCCCCGCCAGCGAGAAATCTGAACGTTCACTTTTACGACTGCTTATAAGTGACGTGCACCTGGCGAGCTTGACTTTCTCCTGGACTTTGAGGTGAGTAGATGTTGCTTTGGCCTTCTTGTGCCTGCTTGCAAATCTTGACATATCAGGTGCCAATAGGACAAGCTGTGTGAAGGCTGGACATGGGAGGCAAGTTAAGGGTGGATGGGAGGGAAGCTGTCTGGGGAAGGGAGAGACTGTGCTTGGCTGGGAGAGAGGCTGTCCAGGGAATGGAAGGTAGACTGTCCTGGGTGGGGAGGGTGGCAGCGAGGGAATATGAAGGTGCAGCGAGTAGAAGGGAGGGAAGGGCTTTTCTTGTTGGGTCTGGGGGTCCTGTGGCTCAATGGGGGAGATGGATTTCTGGGCAAGGATGGTAGGAGAGAGATGGTCCAAGAGGGTGGTGTCAGTGCTGTCTACAGTGGAGTCCTGGGGGTTGAACTTGGGGTACTGGTCAGTGGAGGGAACAGTCACAGTTAGAGGGGGGTGTGGGATGTGGTAGAATGGCAGGTCCGGGGTAATAGTTGTGTAGTTGAAGGTTTCATGGGGGCAATCATGGAAATGGACGAAACAGATGGCTCGGATAACAGGGTCAGGGTGGACATGGGGACGGTCATGGGTGTAAGGCTCAGAGGGGAGGGAAGGCCTGTGGAGATGGATCGTGATAGGGTCCAGGATAATGGGGGTGGGGGGGGCTGGTGGTGAGGGTGTGGGGACTGTTCAAGAGTGACAGAGGAGAGAGGAATGGTGATATTGGGTAGATCAAGGCTGATGGGGCGAAGTTGGTAGGTGACAGGGGGAAGAGTAGAAGGTTGTGGAGCGAGTCTCATGCACCATTTTCACCTATGCAACTAGTTGATCTAAAACTGTGATACCTTGAAATGGGAGGAGGATCTTTTTGGGTGAGTGGAGTTCAAGGTTAGCACAATTTGCCGAATAAAGGGATACCCTAATAGTCATGAAGCAATTGGAGGAACAGTTTCTTCTCTGGATGAGAACCATGCTCAGTTGTGTTCTTCTCTCTATGGTGAAGCCCACAAGCTGCAGATTTCTTCTCTACTCATGGGTCTTATGACATCGAGATCCCAGCAAGGTTTGGAGCCACCATTCATTCTGTGCCATTTGCCATTGGCTGCAGTCAGAAGCAGGGTTGAAGGGAGGGAGGGAGGTGGAATGCCTCCAAGGGAGATGGCTGGTGGAGGGCAGCCAACTCATGACTCCAAACCTCCATCCTCCCGGGTGAATGGTCATGGCTGACAAGGGATCATGGGGTTAGTCTTTCTTTGCTGCCAAGGCAATGGTCTCTCCATAGAGAGTTGAATAGTGTCAACGAGAGGCTTGTCGCACATGGCTCTCAGCATCCCGGTCAAAGAATTATGCCTCCATGCGCATGTATGAACAAGAGGAACCATCCTCCTTCACCTGCAAGGGGTGGGGTGGGGTGCTATGTCAAGACAGAAGCCAGGCACAGGGATTAGCACTGGCTTGGTAGCTCCAAGATGGAGGCTAACCAGTAAAGAATATGTTCACTAGATTTATTACTTCATTTCATTCACAGGTCCACTGAAGTTTAGATGATGCAGGCTCCAGGCAAGCCTGCCTTTGTAATGGCTCTCACCCAGATGAGGAGGAGGAAGGCCCTTCACAGGTTGGCACAGGGCCAGGAGTGAGGGCCTGAGCAGCAAGAGGCAGCAGGGCTTCAAGTAGGTTAGGGTGCTGGCAACCAGGGTCCACTGCAATGGCGAGCATTGGCCCAACCATGGGTATATGGTAGGTGGTGCACCAATCTACAGCTGAGAGAAAGGTAATGGCGGAGGCATCTTTGAATGTCCCGGAATCTGGTTGCACATCTTCTCAGAACTGCCAGCTTTTCCATGATGACCTGCAACCACAAGGACTTGGAGGCAATCCCACGCTGGTGGCATTAAAGGTCACTGTCGGCTTAAACTGCTTTGCCAGTGGCTCTTTCCAGACCTCCACTAGGGACCTGTGCAGCATCTCCCAGTCAGCGACACACAAGTGCATCCAGGAGGTGACAGATGACGTCTTCAGGAGAGTGTAGCAATTTGTCAAATTCTGCCTGGGTCCCGAAAGAGGGTTGAGCTTTGCTGCAATCTCAGGTTTCCCGCAAGTGCAAGGGGCTTTGGAGTGCACACATGTGGCCATGAGAGCTCCCTGGCAACAGCCAGCCACATTCATCAATAGGAAAGGTTTCCACTCTTTGAATGTGCAGCTGATATGTGATCCCAGAAGGCGAATCCTGCATGTTTGTGCTCGGTTCCCAGGGAGCTCTCACGACGCTAACATTCCGACCCACTCACAGGTGCCACAGGTTTTTGAAGGACCTTTGTGATTACGGGGCTGGCTGTGTGAGGCCAAGGGATATCCCCAGAAGACCTGGCTGATGATGCCAGTTCATGTCCAAGGTGACGTACAATGCTGCACTTGCTTCGCAAGGCCCAAGAATGAGCAGAATATAGGCCTCCTAAAGATGAGGTTCAGATGTCTGGACTGCTCAGGTGGACTCTCCAATATTCACCACAGAGAGTGTCTGGGATCATCATTGCCTGCACAACCTCTCGCTACAAAGGGGGCTGTCTTGGCTGAGGGGGACATGGAGGACTGAGATGTCTCCTCCGAAGATGTGGATGGTGAAGGGGATGGAGTTGACGAGGGCCAGGTGTTGCCAAGCTGTGTGCAGAGGCCATAGCAGGGGTACAATGCAGCAAAGACAATCTGACAGCTAACATTCCAGGCAGAGTAAGCTGCTGAGACATTTCCTTTAGTTTTTGGTTTTCTATCCTCTGCTGGCTGGAAAGCCCCAGCTCCTTTTTGGTAACAAACATTGTGCTTTGCTCTAATGTACCTTGATTTATGATAACTGAATTAAATTGCACTACTTAAAGCCTGCCTGCTGGTGGCTTGATCCTTTGCATCCTTTATATTCTGATATACAGAGCCCTGGTGCTAAATGCATGCATTAGAAACTGCAAAGCACTCCATTCTCTTGTGACCTCAGGCACCTGTAAGTAAAATTGAGATTTTTCCCAGTGCGTGTGCATGGCAACGTGGAAGCAATATCAAATCTAACCTTCGCAGAGATGCACTCATGTCATCCTCACATCTGCTCCCAAAGAGGGGGCAGACCTGGCAGAGAGCTCTTTCAGGCAGAACCAGATAGATGGGTCCGCAGCATGAGAACAGCATTTGGCCCCTCGAGATCGCTCCTTCATGCAGATTGATCAGAGAAGCTCGCGTTCCTGCCTTCCCAATTGCCACTCACCCATAGTAGGACCAGACCCCTTGACATCTCTATCGTGCCGAAAAGTTTTGAGGTTACTTTGGAGTCCACTCACTGAAAGTGCCTCTCCTGCATTATGGGTTGCTGAGTAGAAACCACTCTGGATTCTCCAATCGCAGAGGCTCCTACAAGTCTCAGTCCTAGATGCCTTTAGTATTAGTGCGAGACTGTGATCTGTCATTGTGGACACCCCAGCCCATCCTTCCTGCATGGGCCCTGCAGAGGCCTGTCAGAGCTGCTGATGCTTCACATGAATAGCCTCACAGTCCTCGGCATGGTCCAGCACACAGGCGCACTCTACTCTTTCTAAACTCATGGACTAAGACCTCAGTCCTTCAATGATGTCTGATGCAATTTGGTTGCAAACCCTTTATATGAGGTCTACTGACCCCCTTGATAAGGAGACGAGCAGGCCAAACAAATCTCAATGTGAGCTCTGACAAAGGCTTCAGTCAACTGCACACACCCCTTTTAAATCCAATGCTCAAATCCCCCTTGCAGTCAAGGCTAATTTGCCCATTGCCTCTTTACTAGCAGCCTTCACCTGCATGTTAGCTCAAAATGACAAATCATCAAGGAAGGCCATTAACAATTGAACGTGCTCGCCACAGCTTTCTTCAAACATTTAGGGCAACCTCTGGTTTTCTACTGTTAAGAAGGCTGTGTAGAGCTTCACTCTCTCAGTCCTGAAACTGCATCTATAGTGTTCCTTCCCACTCACATAGCAGGTTTAGCTCTCTTTGAGTACTCGTGGCATTCACTCACATCTCACATCAGAGAAACAGCAGCAGGAGATACAATGACTTCAATGAATACATTTTCCAAGGTCAGGACATGGTGAGCTACAAGCAATGGCTTGCAAGATGTGTGGCCCGGCAGCACAGTTACAAATGATGGCCAACGCTTAATCATGCACACGTCGGATTATTGAGTAATTATTATGTTGATAATGTGAGAGAGCTGAATCTTTAGGAGTTCATGATTGGACTCTGATGGGGACCCACACTTCAGACCCTAAAATGCCCACGACCATTGAAGCAACTAGCAACAAGGTGGAATCCAGGAAATATCCAAACAGTGCAAGTGAACAGATATTTACAAGTGCTGAAACTATATTCATTGATTGTACACCCATGCCACCCACGTGCCTTCAAACCTCTTAATCTTTCTTTGCCTAGAGTTACGTCTAGATGCAGCCCTGACATCTGCAGCTGAGGCGGAGGCAGCCTGCTGACTGCTATGCCCTGTTGACAGTGATGACTTTGACGGCCACCCTCTGGTGGCCTGAGGCCTAGAGGGCCCCAGCCTGTTAAGGGTCTTCTGCTCAGGCATACGTGCACCCTCTCAGCTTGACATGCTGGAGGTGATGAGGTCACTGACAGAAGGGAAGTGGAGAGGCAGTGCACCCTTGGGGTATCCTGGGATGAAGCCCCCGGGGTGCCTGGCTGACACTCCTCCTCCTTGTGGGTGGCTGGTGGCACCTCCATGACTCCTTGAGGAGAAGGGGTACCTGGAGTGAGGTTGAGGTGCCCTGTCCCCTTCTCGCCTAGCCACTACTGCAATGCACCCATGGCTGGAGTGATGGACTGCAGGCCTGAGCACTTATCCAGCAGCCATCGAGTGTTCTGCTAGACCTGGGTCTCCAAAGTGGCCACCACCCTTTCCATGGAGGCAGCCAAGTGCTCACATGCCGCAGCCACAACATCAGACAGAATGTGGAAGGATTCCTCCAGCCTTTGGTCCCATCTGCGCATGGCCTCGGGCATCTTTGCCTGATGTTCCCCTGCCTGTCTCTGCATCTCCAACAGGTCTCTTAGGGCTGAGTCCAGAGGCCTGTCATCTGCATGGGACTGAGCAGGTGCCTGGTCTCTTACAGTCCTCTGATTGTCAGAGATCTCAGTTGTCACCTCCTCTGCCAGCTGTGGACCTGTGGCAGTAAAGTGCTCACTAGATTGTGTCCCAGTGCCTAGTCCAGAGCGTAGACCCACTGAGGTGCCTGTATCTGCGTTGGTGGAGGGTGCAGATGAATGCCATAACAATGCATACTCTGAGACATCGTCCTCAGTGGTGGGGTTGGTGCTGGGGTTGGTTCTGTGTCTGGTCTCAGTTGTGGGTCTCCCCTTTTTCTTGCTGGTACCTGAAATAGAGAAAAGAAAGCGTTAGTGAATGTCTAAGCAGGCTCCTTAATTAAACAATGTTACTCTGTCGGCCTAGCTGACAACTGCAGCTTGGAGGCATCCTCACTGGCTTCCTGGGGAGTCCTGTCTCACCTTCAGCACAGGCACAGTCCTGCTCCTCCTTGGCTATCTCGTCAGGCTGCTCCTCATATGGGGTGAGGGCTCTAATGTTTGGAATGCCGCCTCCGATCTTGGACCACTCTTGCTTATTGTGGGTGTTCTTGTCCTACGGAAAGACAGAAGGGTTGATCGTCTTAATGGGTGTGTGAGCAGCTTAGGGACATGCAGCTGCTGAGCCCTCCCCAGTAAGCGATTAACAAGCAGGATGTCCTGCAATTGATAGAAGATTGAGAGTATGAAGTGGCTGGCACATATTCAATGCACATGTCCCATATTGCTGGTGAGTGCTGCAACCCAAACTCCTGTGTGACATCCCTATGCACTTGCACACTTAGACTGCCTGATGCCCTTATGAGTGTCAGTTTGCAGTGAATAGGCTATGACACTTAACCTGATGGAGCACAGCAGATCATTTATCCTCTTCTTGCACTGCTGGGCGTTTCTTTTGTGGGCCCCACAAGCGCTTATCTTCGCTGCGGCCTCCACCCAGGCTGCTGTGGTCAGATGAGAGGGCCTCCTGCTGTCTACCCTGGCAAACAGCTCCTCCCGCCTTTCCTGGGTGGCCTGGAGGAGAATCTCCAGGGAGGCTGAACTTTGGGGGCCGCACGCTGTCTGATTTGGGACATTCTCGTAGATAGAGACTTGAAGGACAACCAGAATGAAGCTCCTGGCCTACCATGAATGGCTTTAAATATGGCACCCGTACCTTTAATTCCAAGAGGTAACAGCAGGGGCGGTGATTTCCTGTTCACACTCGCCACGTGATTTGGCGAGCTCCTCACAGATGCATAGGTAATGAGCTAAACAGCGCAAGATCACATGCAGTCAGCTGTCCCACCACCACCCCCACACAGCAGGAATGATTCCCAATTCTGCACCTGTCACCGAACCTAGACTCCTGAATGGAAGATTCTGGCCACTGTTTCAGGTTGATATCTGATCAAAAGTTATCAAGTTGAAATAAAAACAGAAAATGCTGGAAAAACTCAGCAGGCCTGGCAGCATCCGTGGAGAGAGAAGCAGAGTTAACGTTTCGCGTCTGCGTGACGCTTCTTCAGGGCTGTCTTACAGACTCGAAACAGTAACTCTGTTTCTCTCTCCACAGATATTGCCAGATCTGCTGAGCTTTTCCAGCATTTTTTGTTTTTATTTCAGATTTCCAGCATCTGCAGGATTTTGCTGTCATCAAATTGAAACATTGGTTTGAAATTTCCCAGCCCATTCAGGATGGGTCGGAGGCAGGAAGGCTGGCAATATGGTGGGAAAGGTGTTAGGGGGAAGCCTGATGTTGTTCCAGCCACCATGGCATATTGCCAGCAGTGGGCAACTTGGCAAGAGCGCCCAACAACATATGGCTATTGAGTCACTTCCCACCCCAGTGGACATTTTGCCTGTGTCGAGAGGGCCTGCTGCCACGTGGGGATACCGGCAGGTAAACCCTGGCAACGTTTGAGTGGGTTCTGGGGGAGGGGGAGTTCCTCCTTTATAGGGGCCCTCTGGTGTCAATAACCGCCCCTGTGGCAACAGCACTGCCGATGCATCACGACCCCCTTCTTGATAGCCGGGGCCCACCTGTCTGGCCCTAATGTCCCCAAAAATCCTCACCTTCTCTTCGAGTGCCTTCCACCATTGATGTGCCCTCATCGTGCAGGTGCAGCCTCAGTATCAACATCTATCAACACTCTGGGGGTTTCCATTGACCATAAACTGAACTGGATTAGCCATAAAAACACTGTGGCTACAAGTGCAGGTCAGAGGCTGGGAATTCTGTGGAGAGTAACTCACCTCCTGACTCCCCAAAGCCTGTCCACCATCTTCAAGACACAAGTCAGGAAGGTGATGGAATAATCTTCACATGCCTGGAGGAGTTCAGCTCCAACAACACTCAAGAAGTTCAACACCATCCAGGGCAAAGCAGCCCTTTGATTGGCACCCCTTCCATAAACATTCATTCCTTCCGCCACCGATGGACACTGGTAGCAGTGCGTACCATCTACAAGATGCACTGCAGGAACTCACCAATGCTCCTCAGACAGCACCTTCCAAACCTACGACCACTACCATCTAGAAGGACAAGAGCAGCAGATGCATGCGAACACCACCACCTGGAAGTTCCCCTTCAAGCCACTCACCATCCTGACTTGGAAATATATCGCTGTTCCTTTCACTGCTGCTGGGTTAAAATCCTGGAACTCCCTTCCTATCAACACTGTGGGTGTACCTACACCACAGGGACTGCAGCAGTTCAAGAAGGCGCCTCACCACCACCTTCTCAAGGGCAATTAGGGATGGGCAATAAATGCTGGCCTAGCCAGCGACGCCCACATCCCGCGGAAGAATAAAAAAAAGAAATGGTAACTGCTTGCGATGGCGTGCCGAGACCGCTGAGTTGCCGGCCCTCTGATTGAGCCAGCAGCTCTTGGGGGCTAGCTGCCATCCTCAATTGGAAAGCAGCCCTGACAGAGGCCATTTAGTTGTCTACTTTTGGCAAGATGCCAACTGGGTTCAGTTACTCTGTTGCTCTTCTCAGTTCATTCTGTAAGGATTGGATTATGGTGAACTAATGGCAGCATTAAAATTGAATACTAATTCCTCAATTGCTTTTTTAAAAAATAAAAAAAATCATTCTCAGGATGTGGGCATCACTGGCAGGAATGATATCTATTACACATTGCTACTTGCCCCAGGAAGGTGGTGGTGGACTACCTTCTTCTCCACTGTAGTCTGTGTGGCAAAGTTGCCATATTGTTATTTTCTTATTAATCTTTGTATTGGTTTTATACAACTGAATGTCCTGCTAGGCCCCTTCAGAGTGCAGTTAAGAGTCCGTTACATTGGTATGAGACTAGAGTCCCATATATAGGCCAGGCTGGGTAAGGTTTGCATGTTTCGTTTCATAATGGAAATTAGTGAATGACAATCCGATAGATTCATGGCCACTTTTTTATTTACTGATATTAACTTTTTATTTCCAATTTTATTTAACTGAATTCAAACTCTCTAACTGCCATGGTAGGTTTGAACTCTCATTCTGTGGATTGTTATTTCAGTAACATAACTACTGCTCTTCCATATTCTCTTGTAAATGGTAAATTCCACCTAATTCTTCATTTGCTTTATCTGATCTGTCTGTGAAATATGGCTTTTTGTGAACCATTATACTGTTGCTCCTACCATCTGTTAACCGAAGAGGTCAAGAACATAATTTCTGGCTAGTTCATTTAATTAAGATACTTATTAAAACATGTTTTTGTCTGATGGCTTAACTTTCTAAAGGGAATTAATTACCACACAGATAGCAAAAAAGAGGCATTTAATGGATTTACCTGTCACAGCTGTAAAATAACCAAATGGTAACAATATCAAGTTTGTGGGAGAGGGTAGTGAAGTCTTTTTAGGAGCAAGGTGACTCCAAGGTTACATGCTTAACAATGCAAGTTTGGAATAAATATTGACAGTGATTTAATAACTAAACCAGGCAGATTTGCAGTATTCGAGGGTGGTGTTGATTGAGCCTGGCTCATTAATGGAAACTGAAGGGGTAGGTTGCTTACTAGGGGTTAGGATACTTTCCATTCAGCTCTTGATAATCTGTAAAGGGCACAGTTATCCTAGTTGAACAAAGCAAAATTTACAATACTTCATTTGTAAGCTGTGGGGCTTTGGCTGCTTAAACTCCAGCCACGACTTTGTGTGGATATGGGGGATCTTAGGTCTTGGCTCCACCAAACAAATTCATTGGTTTGGGGAGTAGGTGTGTGTGCCATATGAGGAAATCAGAAATTTTAAGTATGGATTTCTCAGAATCTTGCTTTGGAGAATCTTAATCATGGTGATGAGTTTTAAATGAGCCATAAGACACTGAGCTGGCTAATATCAAGTGAGGTATTTTTTTAATCTAACGTGTCCAGAGGTAAACCATCATTAGATTTATTTCAATTGAAGGTCATAGCAAATAGGGTGTACAATGGCCATACAATCTGATCTAGTTGGTTGCCCACCAGGTAGGTTAAGTTAAAAATACCCCTAAGATAAATACTTGGTGACCATTAATGTAGATGTGACAGAGACCAAATGATACTGGCTGTAATATTTCATTTCTGTCATTAAAAATAACCTGTGCAGCTCAAAGTCCAATAGCCTTCCAACTCTAACCAACAAAGAGTTAGTGCTTTAAGGAGTAGAGAGAGAAAAATAAAATTGCTGAGAAAAAAAGATGTAACAAGAATGGAGGTTGAGATGGTGCAAAAATCAATCCACCTGGAAAATTGCTATTTCACATTTTTGGCAGTAGGGTAGTTGAAGATGCTTGGAAGTGTTCAGAGGGATAACATAATACTAATGATGTAGTTATAGCAGTGAATAATTGGATAATAAGACAAACTATTAAAAATAAAATTTTAGCGCATTTTCAGATTGAAACTCAAAGGTTCTTTGTTGACTGAACATGCAGTATGTGTTCTAAATTCAAGATGATACAGCTTAGTGATTTTTAAAGGATTCTTTCACTGGATGCGGGCATAGCAAGCCAGCATTTATTGTTCATCCCTAATTGCCCTTGAGAAGGTGGTGGTGAACTGCCTCTTGAACCACTGCAGTCCATGTGGTGTAGGTGCAGCCACAGTGCTGTTAGGGAGGGAATTCCAAGATTTGACTCAGTAACAGTGAAGGAACGGTGATATAGTTCCAAGTCAAGATGGTGAGTGGCTTGGAGGGGAACTTGCAGGTGGTGGTGTTCCCATGCATCTGCTGCCCTTGTCCTTCTAGGTGATAAAGGTTGTAGGTTTGGAAGGTTCTGTCTAAGAAGCCTTGGTGAGTGCTGTTAGACTGTTGGTCATCCACATGGAGGATTGGCAGGTCATTTTCATTTTTATAGAACAAAATTTGTTTTATTTATGCTATTTTGTGCCACTATTCACCTGGCCATTGACTACAGTTTAAACAAACTGTGCAAGTGTTTGCAAACTTAATTTTTAGATAATCTCTGGCATTGTTCAGCAGTAATATGGCATCTGAGGCTTTCTTTGCAAATTTTATCATGGTCTCATTCTAAAGTTGGCTGCAGAAATCAGCAGGTGGAAAGAGTGGAGGTACTAGCAGGATTGAAAAGGAAATGTCTATGGATGCTGTTTGTATGGCCTTGCAGAAAGCATTTGATAAGGTTTACAAGAGCAAAAATGAATGCACTTAGAATTGGGATAACCTTATGACATGAGGTGGTAATTGGTTGGGAGGTAGGAGACAGAGTAGGGATAGAGGGTTTGTTCTCTGATTGTTTCTTTGAAGGTTGGTAGGTGACCATTTGAGGTATTTAAAATGAATAAGAGGGTGTAATCTTAAAATTAAAGCTAGGTTATTTAGAAGTGAAATCAGGAAACACTTTTTAATGCAAAGGGTGAAAAGGGGTCATTTTAATTTTTAATGAGCAAAATTTATTTTATATATGCTGTTTTACCTCACTATTCACCTGGCAATTGACTACAGTTTAAACAAACAGTGCATGTGTTTGCAAAATTAATCTTTATGTAGTCTTCTTTGACATTGTTCAGCAGTAATATGGCATTTGAAGTACGTTTGCAAGTTTTATCATGGTCTCATTCTAAAGCCGGCAGCAGAGATCAGCAGGTGGAAAGAATGGAGATACTAGGTACTTGTATATGTAACAACGAGAGGTAAATAGAGGTAAAGATAAGCCAAAGGATCATAGAATTATACAGTACAGAATGATGCTATTCAGCTCATCGTGCCTGCACTTCATGTTTTATGCTTTTCATTTTTCTTTGAAAGAGTTATTTAATTTGTCCCACTCACCTGCACTTATAACTCAGCAAATTTTCTTTTTCATATAGTATATATCCAATTCCTTTTTGAAAATTACAAATGATTCTGCTTCTGCCATGCTTTCATTTGAAATGCTAATTAATTAATTTAGTCATTTAAGAATTCAGTCATTAAACAACCAAGAAAAAATCTCTGCAGAATAATAACTGGTCAGTGGGTGCTATACCACACTTCCAACATTACTGGCCACTATTGCACAAGTATCGCAGCATTTCAATTCTTTAAAAATAGTAGCTGGGAAGCAAAAGTGCTTATAAATAAAATACATTACGTAGTTTTGCTTCTCACTGTAAGCATTTGACTTCTTTACTGTGTTATTTAATCAGCTGGAAGCAGCATGGCATTAGCTGAAGACTAAAATTAAACTTTATCAGCCTTTGTCCTTACCACCCTACTGTATGACACAGAATCCTGGGTCTGCTATAGGCCCCAGATCATTGCTCTGGAACGCTCCCATCGAAGACACCTGAGGCCATCTTGCAATGGCAGGATAAAAGCACAAACAGCGAGGACCTTCATTGCGCTGGTCAGCCTCCAGAAAATTCAACTCAAATGGGCAGGCTATGTTTCCTGCAAGAATGACTACAGAATCCCCAAGCAGATTTTCAATGGGGAACTGTTTTAGGGAAAACAACACCAGGTACAAATGAAACAAGGACACTCTAAAAAGATGTCTTACATAGTTCTGCATTGCAGACCACCTCTCTTGGGAAAACACTATAGCCAACTGGCCCACTTGGAGGTAAGCGCTAAAATCTGGTTCAGCATGTTTCAAGGACCATCTATGCCAAACTCACAACATCTGATATGAGCAGGGGCAGCGCAACTGCCGAAGTTTCGTCGCCAACAATAATATGAACTGCCAGTTCTGTGAACATCCATGCTGATCCTGCATTGAACTCTTCAGTCATGAGAAGAACCACAGAAGACGATGAAATCACTTACAGCTTGGACTTACTCGAACAACAAGGAGTTTACCACTACTATTTAATCAGCTTACACATTGCACTTCCATTTGTGACTTATTCAAATAACATGATATATCTTAATTTCTCCTCTTTTACTTCCCCCATGATTCGTACAAACTCTGATTCTGGCTTGCAATTCCCAGCTCTCAGGTCCTTGTCAATAACTCTTTGGAACTAGTTTTTAGATGAGATTGATATGTAGAGATGCCTGGCCCTCAGGCAGGTCAGTTAAAATTCTAAATTATACCTAGAAATATATGGATGTTACAATGTGAGGCAGGATTTTTAGGTCGGTGGACGGGCGCGATTGGTGGGTCCGGGATCGGCCAGGATACGGACTGCCGACCGTGATCGGCCCCCGACTGTGATTTCATGCTAGCTGACCAATTAATGGCCAGCCAGTGTGAAGCACACGCTGAAATGCCGCTGCCTCAGGGAGCTGAAGACTTGAAAACAGTTGAATAAAGTTTGTAAAATCAGGAAAAAAATGTCCAAGCATCACAATCAGTCAGTCATCTGAATGCATACATGATAAAAATGCTGTCCATAGATTTTTTAAAAAAAATTTAATAACGGAAACCTCATCCCGTTCTTGGGTGAGGTTTCATGACCAAGGCAAAGTCTGCCTGGCCGATTCATCCATCTGCCAACTGTAAGGTTGGACGGACCATAGAAAATTGGAGACAATTACAACTTTAATGACCTTAATCAGCCCCTTAATTGTTGGCGGACGCGCTTCTGCATTTTATGCGCTCCCGCTGACCGAAATATCACATGAGCACGGGATGACATTGAGATGCGCGCCCAACGTCATCCTGTGCAATTTCACGTCTGATCGGGCTGGGCGCATGTCTGCACGCCAACTTAAAATTCTGCCCATGGAAAACGCTGCTTTCCGGGGCCAATCTGTATGGCATTTACTTTCAACATGGAAATTAGCCTCTGGGCAGGCAGGAAATCTTTATATCTGACTATACATTAAAAAAATATTATAATGGAGGACTGTGGAAGAATAAAATACATCTACAGGACAACTAAGGGTTAAACAGTTAAAACCATAGTGGAATACTACAGCACAGTTCCCTCTTTTGTTCTAGCAGGCACACCTGCAACTGCCAGCTAATTGAGCAGGAAAGGAGAAAAGGAGTATCATAAACAAGCTTCCTAGAATCCTTGAGACAAGGCTAGGATGTCTGCCCCCAACACAAAGAGACAGGATCAAGAAATGGTCATCTGTTCTTTAGAATGTACATCCCCTAGCACTAAAGATAAGGTCAAGCATGGTTATCTATTCTCTGTCTCACTTTTTTATTACCAGATGGGCTTCCCCCAATATCCTGTATAGTCATAAATTAGAATAGACTAATTGTGTGTTGCATGCCAAAGACAATGATTCTCAATGTAATTAATTATTGAAGGTTAGACAGTCTTATCACCTTCAAGCTCTTTGATATGTACAACCTTTACTATAAATATGTGTGTACTGTGATGCTTCCTCAGAGTGCCGGCTAGCTCTGTTGTATGCTGCTGGGCTCTCCATGATATCATGATTCAATAAAGACTTCCAAGACAAACCTCCTGGGTCTGAGTGTTCACTCCGTTTTCCGCGACAAATTGGTGACGAGGATGGGATCCGACTGAAGTCCAGCAGCCTCTTAAGTTGGAGAGGTGATTGAAATCCTGGGCCGTCGGATCTCTAAAAAAGAACCCTCGCGGAGAAAGGGAGGAATAACTCTCCTAAGTTAGGGAGAATACGAACTGCATCCTAGCTGAGAGGGGGTTTGCAGTGAAAGCATCCTAGCTGAAAGGGGGAGTGCTAGAAAAAGGGTAGCTACCGACCAGACTCAAAAGACCCAAGGAACTGGAGGACTTGTTCAGGAACTCTTAAACACCGGTGAGCGCATAGGGTAGGAAACGCGCCGCGCTGTTAATTGTGTTTTCTTTTCAGAAAAATGGGAGATTGCAACAGCAGAGCGGGCTCTGCCACTCCCCCCGCTTCGCAAAGTACCAAGAACAAACCAAAACCGGCGAAACCGGAGCTTAAATCAGGAACTTTGCAGATGGGCAAGAAAACGGAATGAAAAATGGATGGAGGAAAAAAAGTAGTAGTAGTATACCCAGGGGTTTGAGTCCCATGGAGGTGAAAAGTAAGTAATTTCTGTGTTTTCTTTTGTGTATATTATTAAGTAAAATGGGAAATATGACATCAAAGAAACCTCAGGTTCCCCCTTTGAAGGGAACCCCAAATGCTTATATGTATGTCCATTATGGTCCTGAAATTGTCCAATGTGTTTCTGATTGGGTTAAATGGACTCAAAGTAAAGGAGAGAGCTTCTCACCAGCTGGAACTTTTAATCGCGACACATTTGAGCGCTTATAATATGTTTTAAGGGAGGTAGATAGTCCGCGACTGAATTTTCTGTAACTTAAAAAAAAATTGAATTGATCTAAGTTACAAGAGCTGTTTGTGCTGAAGAGAGAGAAAGAAAGGGTACCCCTAGGGGGTTAATGAGCAGTCGACAAGCAGCAGCAGAGAAAATGTGAGCTTTCGTCAGTTTGAAGGTCCCTATAGGTGGAGCCTTCAAGATCCCTTTATTCCCCCACTGCTACTCGAAGCTTCGTTTAGAGTTAAGTTCAATATTATAGGAGTATCTATACATACCTTTATCTATGTGTTTGTTTGTGTGCAATGAAGCATTTGTATGTGAGCTTTAATGTGTTTTCTTCCCTGAATTGTCTTGTGTGTGTGTAGTTGAGCACTTTAGAGTCGAAAGCCCCATATTAGATTAAAGGAAAAGTTTATTCAAATATTCCAAAGTCTTGAATATAAGGTTTGAGTTGAGATTTCTGGCAAAAATCGTAATTTGAAAGGAGTGTAAAGATAAAGCAGGGCTTGCCTTTATCTTATCCTTGAGATGAACCAACCCTTGTACCACCCCCTCGCAGACTAGTAGGGAATAACCCTCATCATCAGCTTCCAAGCTGATTGGGATTAATACATACGAGTTCGTATTCTAAAATTCTGAGAAAAAGAAATTACTTGAAATTCAGAAGGATTCTAGGAAAATGAAAAGACGTAAACACAAGGTCTAGATGGTTCCAATGGATACAAAGGGGTTTCTTAAGAAGAGATGAATTAAATATTAAAGGAAATCTGCTTTCCAAAAGCACTGGAATTTGAATTTGGGACAACCTTGAGATGTAAAGTGCAGTGTAATTTAACAGGTTACTTTTGAATCACTAGGATGCTATCTAAGTTAAAGAATGTGTCGATAAACATACTTAAATTATAATTTGGATACAAATTATTACACATGAAAAAGAGGTTGTTTTAATTTTAATAGTGTAAATTACAGTTCTTACAAAGTTTAAAAATTTGAGGTTTGGTTCTTGATAAAGTTCTCAAAAGGGAATTTTCATTTTAAAAGGTCTGACAACAATTGGCACTAATTCAAATGCTGCAAGCTTTTGTGTTTGTAAGTCTGTTCCCAAAATATGAAGCTAAGCTCAAGATCTTGGCAAAGTTTGGCAGAAATCCAATTTTTGGCCGAGTTAATGAATCTGGGATAATTCTAAAAGAAAAGGGTCAGACACAATTTATTGGGTTTCTTTTAAGACAATAAAATCTTTGAGAAGAAGAAAAGGAAGCAAAACTTGTCAATACCTGATTTCTGTTTTTAAAACTGTTATGAGAATATTTTAAAGTCTCTCCAGGCAACCTGAACAAGATAAGATGGTAGCTGTTGCAAGTGTAATATGGTATGAGGCAAGTAGGAGAATGAGTCAGGGAAAGAGGACATAATGTACAAACTGTTTTAAGGGGAATGAATTTGATAATCTGGCCATCAACTGAGGCATTGGAACTGCACAGGGGGAGATAAGCAAAGATCTAGAGACAGAGATCCTCGTTGAAATGGAATAGTTAATATGGCCTAAAGAGTAAGGAAACATTTTAAACAATCAAGACAATAGAGAAACTGAACTCCAGAGAACCTTAGGATGATCATGGTCAGGAAAGAAAACTTAGAGGTAAAGGGAAAGCTGGAAAAAGGCTAAACAGATGTATTACTGACTATATTAATGTGCCTGCAAGCTACAAAAAGTAAAACCACAGGATTAACACCTTGATGACAGGCAGAGTTAAGTGGTTCCCAGAGAGAACCATCACTGGAAGTGAAAATACTGAGCCATTGAAAGATAGGATAAGAAGGTGCATTGTAGAGTTGTTTAAGGAATTGAGGTCTGACATGAGACAGCAGCAGGAGGGAGTAGACTGGAAGGAGTGGGGGTGCCTACCCAAATGGATTCAGATCAGGGAACTCATTTCACAAGGAGAGTCATTAGAGAAGTGTGTAATCTTATGGAGATTAAACAGAAATTCCATATTCCTTACCACCCCCAGAGTCCAGAGATGGTGGAAAGGATGAGCTGAACTTTTAAAAAAAAACATCTATCAAGAGACAGGGAACAGCCCAATATTCTAATGCGCTGTGGGCTACACCAAGCAGGGCCACAGGGTTCACCCCATTTGAAATGATAACAGGTAAGGGCCATGCTATTACCTGAAGATATTATAGTAGGAGGTGTAGGGCCACTGAAAGGAAAAATACAGGACAATGTAAGGGAATTAAGTAGGCAATTACATAAGTTGAGAGAGGAAGTTAGAGACTGACGGATGATTAAGGATATGGAAGCAGGCAAATCCAAAGAGCAACAATTGACCATACGAGGTAATTATGACAGGTGATACATGTGCACTTGTAGATATGAGAACGGGAAGTAAATGGAGGCATTACACACAGTTAAAGATACATGACAATTGACCAAGCGGTAACCCAGAGAACGGGAGCCGATGTTAATGTCTCCACAGATCTACGATCCTGGTCGTGGGCCAATCAGTACTGGCAACAAGGTCAGGGAACATCACTGCTCATCCTGCACCGCAGGAGGAACTTTGGTACAGCACGGACAGTGCCGATTGACTTGCAACGGGGATTGATAAATGTAACAGTAGGAGAACAAGTGCTTTCAAATTGTAGTAAGGGTTTGCTTCAGATCGAGCATGGGAGGTCCGCCCAAAAGAGCCACTACCCAGCCACCGCCCACCTCTACTTTCACAGTCTGAGTAGAGATAATTGAAGCCCCTCAAACCACACCAACTGATCCATCTTGTCCGACTATGCATCCAGGATCGACGAATGATTTGGTACTGGTTAATCAGAAGTTTTGTATGATAATGTACACCATGAACTGGTACCCGTAGTCTTGAATGTATCCGGTATCATCCTCCCCAATGGTGCTCAACCCATACCCAAGCACTCTATACGGCTCTGACGCGCCAATTGATGACTGAAGCAGTTCAGCTCAGTGGCAAGATGCGATCAGGCTTGGGAGGGAACCACGTTAAGCGCAGCCTGATAAATGATGCCGCTACGATATTCAACATTGTTGGACATCATTGGTTAATCCAAAGCCTGGCTACTGTGCTCGAAAGTCATGCGGGGACTATCAATAAATTAGTTGAAATAGGGAAAAATATTTCAGACAAAGCGAGCAGAAATGATGTGTGCAACACCTATGGATCTTGAGCACTGGAACAAGCCCGAGAAAATATAAGACAGACTAAAGAAGGGGTAGTCCCTTCATGGGTAACTAATGAGCATCTATTGAATCTCTCACGACACAAGAATCATGACTTGACCGGTTGCCAGCTCAGGGGTTTAACACGTGTATGTAGAATGAATGTTGAATGTATAGTGAATAGTAATATGCTAATAGGCATTGTATTAGTAATACCTGTCATACCCATGTCAATGACATAACCCAGGCAAGACGCCCACAGTGACTGCTGGTATGGGACCCCAGCCATGGGGCCCATTTGTACACCTACAAATGGACTTTATACAAATGCCTAAATGTATGGAATATAATTATGTTTTAGTTCAAGTATGTTTGTTCTCGCGATGGGTGGAGGCGTATCCCACCCGACGAAATGCTGTTGTTGTTGTAAAATTGTTGTTCATTTTACTGCTAAAGTGATAAAGGAACTGTTGAAAGCCTTAAAATGCAACCATCACCTTTCCTGCCCATACCACCCCCAGTCTACTGGGGCGGTGGAAAGACAAAATGGTATTCTGAAAAACAAACTAAATTATGTGAAGAAACTGGTTTGAAATGGCCTGAAGCTCTACCCTTGGCGCTCATGGCTATGCACTCTCACCCTAACTGTACCACCTCCCTCTCTCCTTATGAAGTTGTAATGGGATGTCTTATGCGCCTCCCAGTGACCCCACCCTTGTCTGCTAGGGAAATTGACATCCACGCTATGGATGAGGGAATGATTACATACTGTATAGTGCTCACTAATTCTCTCAAGAGCTTGCAGATACAGGTAGTAGAAGCTCAGAAAAAGCCCACCATTGAAGACCGCCATCAATACCAGCCCAGGGACCTAGTCCTAGTAAAGAACTTCAGGAGAAAGAACTGTTTGGAACCTCGATGGGAAGGGCCTTTCCAAGTCCTGCTCACCACCCATATGGCCGTAAACGTTGAAGGACGCCCTTGTGGATCCACGCATTGCACGTCAAGCGGACGCTGACCTCGGACGGAAGTCGTTGTGCAAGAACTTTAACTGAGCCATCAGAATGCTGACTCTGATTTGGATCCTGTCCTGCGTGGTGCTTGCGGGGGCATGGAATACCAATTCTGCCGTTCAACGAATGCAGGCCATAGCCTCGCAAGTTAATCGGACTAAACGTTGGATTTGTACTCATTTTCCTCTATGCAAAACAGCAGCTGAATTGCATGAGAGGGTGGAAAGGACCCTACCTTGTGCTGCTAACAACTCGAACTGCCTTGAAGATTAAAGGGAAGGAAGACTGGGTCCACGCCACTCGCTGTAAAAGACTTTGTCCGGCAACAATATAGCAGCTGTTACCAAGTGATCTAACTTGTATTATGTATTGAAACGGAAGGTTTGAGTAATTTTTATAAAAAAGATTCTTGGTGGTCTGTAATACTTGGTTGGTTCTCCGGTTGGTGAAGTTGGTTGCTATACATTTTAATTGGGTTGGTCGTAGCATGTGTTATAGGGTGTTGTGCATGAATTGCTTTGCAGATTTGCTGTTGCCAGGTTATTAACAGTGTCTCTACTGGATTAGGAGGAGCTCCAGTTGTCCCTCAATTGATACGCACTGGCCCCAGCGAAACCCACTGGTGGGGAGAAAAAGTTTACCCTGCCAGGGATCGGCCTTTCCCTTATGGTTATGAGCCCCCTTATGATGATGAAGATACTATTCCTCATTGGTATTAATCTGAAAGATTAACAAGGAGGGATTGTGGAAGAATAAAATACATCTACAGGACAACTAAGGGTTAAACAGTTAAAACCATAGTGGAATACTACAGCACAGTTCCCTCTTTTGTTCTAGCAGGCACACCTGCAGCTGCCAGCTAATTGAGCAGGAAAGGAGAAAAGGAGTATCATAAACAAGCTTCCTAGAATCCTTGAGACAAGGCTAGGATGTCTGCCCCCAACACAAAGAGACAGGATCAAGCAATGGTCATCTGTTCTCTAGAGTGTACACCCCCTAGCACTAAAGATAAGGTCAAGCATGGTTATCTATTCTCTGTCTCACTTTTTTATTACCAGATGGGCTTCCCCCAATATCCTGTATAGTCATAAATTAGAATAGACTAATTGTGTGTTGCATGCCAAAGACAATGATTCTCAATGTAATTAATTATTGAAGATTAGACAGTCTTATCACCTTCAAGCTCTTTGATATGTACAACTTTTACTATAAATATGTGTGTACTGTGATGCTTCCTCAGAGTGCCGGCTAGCTCTGTTGTATGCTGCTGGGCTCTCCATGATATCATGATTCAATAAAGACTTCCAAGACAAACCTCCTGGGTCTGAGTGTTCACTCCGTTTTCCGCGACAAGGGCAAAAACAATAAAGCAATAATAATCAATTTATATGAATAATTAGATTGGATATTGAAGTAATTTTAACCAAGAAAGCTCAGAAGTCTCCTTTCTGAGTTCATTTGTCACCTGCATCATATGGAACTGTGATTCTATATCATGGTAGACATTCAAACTGAATCAATATTTGGTGATGGGTGATGTAAAATACCAAATATAATTACTTATCAAAATGCCTGCATGTAATAATCACTATCACCTTTCTTTAATTTGTAACCTTTATTAATTCAGCATTTTCCAGGTAAATCTCATTTCACTTACTCAATTCCAGGATATCAATCTTGTAGTATAACAGGCTGGCATAGAAAGGGTTAACGTGGGACTGGGTACAGTACCACTCACAGTGTGTTATAAAGGGACACATGACCCAAGACTAGAGGGAAGTCTTGTACTGGACTGGGACATACGTAGAAGCAAGCATGGAGACAGTTCCTAGCTTAGACCCTATACTGTGTACATATATATAGTTACTAGTAGTTAATAAAAACTTATTGTTAAACTATTCAAGACTCATGAGACTTACGGAACTGCACACAATATCTTACAACATGGTGGCAGCTATCGCAAAAACACAGAACATCACAGAAGCTGGAGATGGAACTTAAAACCTGGAATAATAACAGAAAATGCTGGAAAAACTCAGCAGGTTTGACAGCATGTGTGGAGAGAGAAACGGAGTTAACGTTTTGAGTCCGTATGACCCTTCTTCAGAGCTAAAGAGAAGTAGAAATTTATTTGATGAAATTTATACTGTTTAAGGGGGGGCGGGGGCAGGTGGAGCAGGTGAAGCTGGATAGAAGGCCAGCGATTGGCGGGGGCTGAGGAGAGATTGACAAAGATGTCATGGACAAAAAGGTAAAAGGAGTGTTAATGGTAGTGGTAAGGGGTAAAGGAGGTACTGATAGTGGTGTAAAGGTAAGAAAGCAGAATGTGTTAACAGCAGAACAAGGGTAAGTACTTTGTGAAAGAACAACATGGAACAAGTAACAGTTGGCCCTTTTGAGGGTAGGGTGGGGGGAGGGGGTGGTGCTGGGGAAAAAGGATAGAGAAAGGGATAAAAAGGGGATAAAACAATGAATAAATGAATAAAAATGAAGTTGTTGAACTCAATGTTAAGTCTGGAAGGCTGTCAAGTGCCTAATTGGAAGATGCGGTGCTGTTCCTCCAATCTGCCTTGGGCTTCACTGGAACATTGCAGCAGGTGAAGGACAGACATGTGGGCATGAGAGCAGGGTGGTGTGTTGAAATGGCAAGTGACAGGAAGGTCTGGGTCATGCTTGCGGATAGACCAAAGGTGTTCCGCATAGTGGTCACCCAGTCTGTGGTTGACAGGGTCCTCAACCGTGTTCGACCCATCTCCCATGCCTCTGCCCTCGCACCTTCTTCTCCCTCCCAGAGCCATGATAGGATCCCCCTTGTCCTCACCTTTCACCCCACCAGCCTCCACATTCAAAGGATCATCCTCCACCATTTCCGCCATCTCAAGCATGATGCCACCACCAAACACATCTTCCCCTCACCACCCCTCTCAGCATTCTGTAGGGACCATTCCTTCCGGGGAATCCTGGTCCACTCCCCCATCACTCCCAACACCTCATCCCCTTCCCACAGCACCTTCCCATGCAATCACAGAAGATGCAACACCTGCCCCTTTACCTCCTCCCTCCACTTGCACCTCCTTCAATTTGGTTTACTGCATTCGCTGCTCCCAATGCGGTCTCCTCTACATTGGAGAGACCCAACGCAGACTGGGTGACTGCTTTGTCTGTCCGCAAGCATGACCCAGACATTCCTGTCACTTACCATTTCAACACACCACCCTGCTCTCATGCCCACATGTCCGTCCTTGGCCTGCTGTAATGTTCCAGTGAAGCCCAACGCAAACTGGAAGAACAGCACCTCATTTTCCGACTAGGCGCTTTACAGACTTCCGGACTGAATATTGAGTTCAACAACTTCAGACCATGAACTGTCTCCTCTATCTTCACCCCTTTTTTAATCACCTTTTAAAAAAATATATATTTTATTTTTTATCCACTTATTTTCATTTTTATTCATTTATTCATTGTTTTATCCCCTTTTTTATCCCCTTTTCCATCCTTTTTCCACAACCACTGTCCCCTCACCCCACCCCACCCCCAAAAGGGCTACCTGTCACTTGTTCCATATTGTTCTTTCACAGAGTGCTTACCTTTGTTCTGCTATTAACATATTCTGCTTTCCTACCTTTATGCCACTATCAGCACCTCCTTTAGCCTATACCACTACCATTAACACTCCCTTTCTCTTTTTGTCCATGACATCTTTGCCAATCTCTCCTTCGTCCCCACTAATCGCTGGCCTTCTATCCAGCTTCACCTCTCCAACCCCTTTAAACAGTATTAATTTCAACAAATAAATTTCTACTTCTCTTTAGTTCTGAAGAAGGGTCATACAGACTCAAAACGTTAACCCTGTTTCTCTCTCCACAGATGCTGTCAAACCTGCTGGGTTTTTCCAGCATTTTCTGTTTTTATTTCAAAATTTCAGCATCCGCAGATTTTGCTTTTATCTTAGTGTTTAAAACCTGGAAGATTGAAAAGAGCAACATTCTGACCTGACTGAAAGCACAAGAAACAAAGATGCGGAGTATGATTGCCTGAGAGAAGCTCCGAAGCAGGATTGGAAGCAGGACAAAGAACAAAGAGAACAAAGAAAAGTACAGCACAGGAACAGGCCCTTCGGCCCTCCAAGCCTGCGCCGATCATATTGCCCGTCAACTAAAACATTTTGCACTTCCGGGGTCTGTATCCCTCCATTCCCATCCCTTTCATGTATTTGTCAAGCTGCCTCTTAAACACCACTATCGTACCTGCTTCCACCACCTCCTCTGGCAGCGAATTCCAGACACTCACTACCCTCTGCATAAAAAACTTGCCCCGCACATCTCCTCTATAGTTTTCTCCTCTCACCTTAAATCTATGTCCCCTAGTAATTGACTCTTCCACCCTGGGAAAAAGCTTCTGACTATCTACTCTGTCCATGCCACTCATAATTTTGTAAACTTCTATCAAGTCGCCCCTCAATCTCCGTCGCTCTAGTGAGAACAATCCGAGTTTCTCCAACCTCTCCTCATAGCTAATAACCTCCAGACCAGGCAGCATCCTGGTAAACCTCCACTGCACCCTCTCCAATGCCTCCATATCCTTCTGGTAATGTGGCGACCAGAATTACACGCAATATTCCAAGTGTGGCCTAACCAAGGTTCTATACAGCTGAAGCATGACTTCCCAGCTTTTATACTCAATACCCCTGCCAATGAAGGCAAGCATGCCATATGCCTTCATAACTACCTTATCCACCTGCGTTGCCACTTTCAGTGACCTGTGTACCGTCAATGCACTTAAGGGTTCTGCCATTTACTGTATAATTCCTGCCTGTATTAGACCTTCCAAAATACATTACCTCGCATTTGTCCAGATTAAACTCCATCTGCCATTTCTCCGCCCAAGTCTCCAACCGATCTATATCCCGTTGTATCCTTTGACAATCCTCTTCACTATCTGCAACCCCTCCAACCTTAGTGTCATCTGCAAACTTACTAATTAGCCCAGTTACATTTTCCTCCAAATCATTTATGTATACTACAAACAGCAAAGGTCCCAGCACTGATCCCTGCGGAACTCCACTAGTCACAGTTCTCCATTCAGAAAAGCACCCTTCCACTGTTACTCTCTGTCTTCTATGACCAAGTCAATTCTGTATCCATTTTGCCAGCTCACCTCTGATCCCGTGCGACTTTACCTTCTGTACCAGTCTGCCATGAGGGACCTTGTCAAAGGCCTTATTGAAATCCATGTATATAGCATCCACTGCCCTTCCATCGTCGATCATCTTTGTCACTTACTCGAAAAACTCGATCAAGTTAGTGAGACACGACCTCCCCTTCACAAAACCATGCTGCCTCTCACAAATACGCCCATTTGCTTCCAAATGGTAGTAAATCCTGTCACGAATAATCTTCTCCAATAATTTCCCTACCACTGACATAAGGCTCACCAGCCTGTAATTTCCTGGATTATCCCTGCTACCCTTCTTAAACAATGGAACAACATTGGCCATTATCCAGTCCTCTGGGATCTCACCCGTAGCCAGTGAGGATACAAATATTTCTGTCAAGGCCCCAGCAATCTCCTCCCTTGCCTCCCTCAGTACTCTGGGGTAGATCCCATCTGGCCCTGGGGACTTATCCACCTTAATATTCTTCAAGACGCCTAACACCTCCTCTTTTTTGATCTTAACATGATCCAGGCTATCTACACACTCTTCCCTAGAAGGCAGAAATAAAACTCTACACTGTAGCAGAAGACTCCAACGAATCCCATAGAAGTTCAGCTTCAATACCCGAAGAGTGCAGAATTAGAAGACCTAGCAGGGGTGTTATGTTCCTTCTGTCTGATCGCTTAGCTAAGCGAACACGGTTGCACGCCTATCTACTGGTGAGTGAGTTGGTATACAAGTTACTGCAGATGCAGAGACCAATGTAAGATGAAGCACATGCTGTTATTAACACAAGTCACGAGCACTAACACAGTGTGCTTCTCCAACCAGACCCTATTCTCAACTCTTGATTAACAATGTAGCCCGTGCTACACAGCAATTGGGTAATACAGTCATGTGTCAATCTGCTCGCGTTCTCATAAAGGTGTATTGCACCTCATATTACCACAAGGGGTGAGCTAAAAAACTTCAAGTTCTTGACCAGATGTGTTTCAAAAAGCTTTTAAGTCAGCAGCAGTCAGAATTGCCATTTTAAAACGGACCACAAACAGCCTGAGTCCAAGTCGAGGCCTGAACAAGCGGCAGCCGAGCTCAAACCGAACGAAAAAGAATTAAACAAATTTTTTTTTAAGTCGGCATTTTAATCCTCAGTTAAAAGCCAAGAATCGATGGTTTCAAGACCCATAAAATACCTAGATACTGCGGGGAAGACTGGGAAAGGTCGATCCTGGGAGTTACCGCTGAAAATTTTAAAACACAGAAATTGCGGCCGCCATTACTGTGGGAGCCCATCAAAACTGACAAGCTTGGGAAACCTTATTGAGAAGAAACGTATGGCAGCGCCATCTTGGATTTCCTAACAGCATTCAAAGCTATACACACTTTTATGACCATGGATCAAAAATCTACCTTAGCAGACCAGTTTGGACTCACCCAAGGCTCAGACCAGTCACAAAACTGGAGAATTTGGAGAAAGAGATTCCTTAGATACATGACTGCTTCAGGCCTAGATAAAAAGACAGAAGGTTAACACTGCTTTATTCAGTAGGCCTAATTTCAGACAATATAATAGCTAGACAAGGAATCGATGAGTCTTCAGCAAAATTTGAAAGTTTTAAAGTCATTTAACGCATATTTTAATCTAAGCAGTAACAAGATCCTCGAAAGAGCAAAGTTTAACAAAACATGTCCAACAGCCAGGAGAATCTGTTTGCTCCTTCATTAATGAGCTGTACAGATTGGCTGAAGGCTGTGACTACGGTGAGCTGAAATCAGAGCTAATCAGGGACAAAATTGTTGGGGTGACGGATGATGTACTTTCAGTTGCTTCAAGCTAAGGAAGATCTGACCCTTGAAAAGGCCATTCAGATTGTCAGGAAATCGGAAATCCCTTTACAGCACAGATCCATCTTAAGGGGTGAAAGCAAGCCATGGTACAGAGCATCCCCGACTGTCCAGCTGGCAAAACAGCAGAGGAGCGGGGACGTCCCAGGCCAAGGGAAGCAGCACCCTAATTGACCACTGGAGGGTGGGTGACCATGCCAGGTCTGTGGAACCAAGCAATCCCAGAGGCATGACCAATGCCCAGCAGTCTCAGCACAGTGTTTCAAATGCAACCGCATAGAACACTGTGGAAAGCTATGCCAAGGTAAAACAACCAGGTACACAGAGGATCCCAAGACAATTCATGAGGTCAAGGTACCACACCAGGGGAGACATACTTCTTAGGTGAGGTCAAAGATCAGGATTTTCATTCTGGAATGTGGACATCTCAGTTAATGTTCATCTCATAAACTTTAAATTGGATGCGAGAGCCAAAATTATGGTCCTCTTGGACAAGGAAGCAGGCTGAGACAGCTACAAAAACAACAGACATACCACTTTATGGGCCCGGAGGAATCCGACTTCCACCTATAATCGTGTAGTTATAGGCACGATTCTGGAACCATTAAGGTATCACGGCAAACATATCTTTGAAGTTATGTAAGTCTTCCGTTACCAGTCTTTTTCTCTTCTGAGCACAGATGCCTGTGTTGCCTTTAAAATGGCAGAAGATGTCAAAACAAACGCTTTTGCCAATTACACAGAACTGCAAGTTCCTGAGAGCCCCAACAAGTCTCAGCTGGGACTTCAGCTCTCAATTGTCTTCACTCTTTGCAGAGCCAGTTTGTCTATTTTCTTTGCAGGTGCCAGAAGCTCCTCATTGGTCAGACCAGCCAACCACTCAGATGGTTACCATGACGCCTCGAGTGGAAGACAACCAAGAGATGAACCAGCAGCAAGAAGAACCTCAACCTCTGGCTCTGACATCTGTTGGTAAGATACCTCAAGGCACCATGGCACAGATGCTGCAACCTCCGGTCAGCACAACTGTTTGTCAGACGATGCTGGAACAGAGAAGCAGCCATCAACCTAACACAGCACACTTCAGTGAGGCAAGGAAGCAAAACAATGAGAAATTTGTTACACAGAAAGCTAAGCTACAAGGTGAGCCCATTGATAAGTCACACGCACACAATCGGAAGAGACATCTTCCATCCCAACATGCATCATGGTAAAATGCATGTAGGAAAAGAAACAGAATGAGCACTATAGGCGAGCTGTGAGTTTGTTCTCCACGTGAGGAACTGGGTAAACCAATGAAGATCGATAATACCAGATGGTATTGGGGAGTTGAGATGGAGTGGTTCAACGCCAAGGAACGAAAAAAGAGAATTATGATCAACCAACCAAATGCAAAAATGACCACATTCAAAACAATCTCCTATTCATTAAGGTTTACCCAGTACAACAAAGTCTACCACTCCTCCAACTGTTTTAGACAAGATCAGGAAGGATTATAAGGCCTCCAGACTGCCTGAACCTGTAAACACAGAGACCTGAGTGGGCGAGAAGGGGCAGTATAAGTAATGTAAATATATTTTGTAAACACAATTGTATTGTAAATACATTGGACAAAGACTAGGGGTAAGTGTAGCATAAGGGTTTGGCATAGAAAAGGTTAATGTGGGACAGGGTACAATTCTGTCCACAGCATGATGTAAAGGGACACACGACCTGAGTCTAGAGGGCAGTCTTGTACTGGACAGGGGCGTGTTTAGAACAAAGTATGGAGACAGCTCCTAGCTTAGACTTTATACTGTGTATATTTATATATATATACTAGTGATTAATAAAAATTTACTGTTAAGCTGTACAAGACTCAGAAACTCTTCATGAGGCCTAGTGAACTACACACATCTTACAACAAATCTAACAATACAATCTACATTAGTTAACTATGGCAGGCTGTATTTCACAGATGGCATTCTTGTTGTCCTATCAACACAGGAATCTTGGGGCTGAAATTTTGTATTGGATGTGTGAAAAGTGAGTCAGGCCATTTTCCAACTTCCAAAATGCACACCCGACTCATGATTGACTTTGCCCAGTATTTTTGTTTCTTCACGCAGGCTTTTGGTTCACAGTGTAGTTTGTCAACCGTGATGGACTGTGGGAGGAGTTTGGCATAGAGGCGGGCTGGTTGGAAGGCCCACCTCAGATCTCAGAAACAGCAGCCCAGCTTCCAACATCATTTAAAGGACCCAAACCTCATCTCTTACCCCCTCACGGCCCACCAACCTCCCGTGCCATTCCATTCCCCCTCAGATACCCCATGCCCCCTCCATGCATCCTCATATCCCCAAGTCCCTTCCACACTCCCTCAGATCCCCTAAGCCACCCAATTCCCCCTCAGATCTCCCATGCCGCCCCAAGTGCCCTCATATCCCAAGGTCCCATCTACGGTCCCTCAGATCCCCATGTCACCCCATTCCGACTCAGATCCGCATGTCATTCCATGCCCCCTCATATCCCCATGCCTACACACCGCCCAACCCCCCCACCCCATCCCATGATTCCTCCATAGCCAATCATCCAGTATCCACCATGCAGTCCTCAGGAGCCATGCCATGCAATAGCAATGGAAATTCATATAAATATAGGTGTAAAAAAATTAAATCTCTGACAGTCAAAAGGAGACCCTCCAGCACTGAGAGATCGGGAACCCCACCATCAAAATTGGGTGATAGAGGTAGGAGAAAGAGAAGGGTGCCTTAAGATGGAGGCACCTTTGAAGAACTTTTACAAGTTCTTAAAATCAAAGAAACCACAGCTACCAGGCCACCATCATGCAGCATGGGGATTTCCTAGCTGGATGGAGAGCTGCCCTCTCCCCCCAACAGTTTGCAGCCAGGAGGCTGCCTCCATCCCTTGGCCACAACGGGGAAACTGCATGCTGACTGAAAAGTTCAAGTTGGTCGGTGTGTGCAGAATTTAAAGGCCATCTAACTGGCCTATTTGACTACCTGCCACTTGTGGATGGGTAGCCATCACCCCACCGATCCTGCCTCCATGAAATTGCCCCGAGGTGGGAGACCATGTCGGAAATTGCAGGCCCATCCACCTCCAGTCCCACCTCCATAGCCAAATGAAATTTTGGACCCTAAATTCATAAGGTCTTCCCTTACAGAAATAAATATTTATTGTGATAATGACAATATAGTCAGGGGCTTGTATCAGTACTTGAGAAAACGTGAAACTTAAAAGCTATTTAAAGTAGCAGCACAATCATGAAAAAGAGTTTTTGGGTTAGAAAGGATTCCACCAAAATTAGAAGATGAATGTTTAACACATTTGTTGCACATTTCTCTTTTTGTTTAATTAAAATAGATTAAAACCTCTGCTAAAGTAGCAGACAGAAGACTGCCAGATGAACTACTAATATTTGGCAGCAATGATTTCCAGTTTCTTTTTGTTTTGGCAGCAGGATGGGCCAGGATCATATGCAACATCATATACAAATTACAATGATTGGCAATGGCCTATTTCAATGTGATTTATAACATTGTGTTGAATGAGCAAATGCATGCCAAATATTTATTCTCACGAAGGCATTTCTGTTTTAAATTCTACTGAGTCTTGGAAAGCAAGAAAATGACCAAGATGAGGGTGTTTGATAACAAGAGGTGGAAGCTGGCACTGTCATAATAACTGAATGGAAGCATTCTGCTATCGAGTGTAGGATTTAGAAAAATGCAGTACATAATTATTCACTCTTAGCTACTCAATCTATTATGACATCCATTCTTGACAAACTAGTATATCATGAGGGAAAAAAATCAATGGTATATTTAAACTACCTTGGCATGCTCTGTAATTAATCATCATTTCTGTTGATTTATACCATTTTAATGCTCTTGTGCTTTTTGACTACAATTTATCACTGGATTAGTTCTTTTACAAATACCTACAAGTAGTTCTGAAATAATCTCTCACCTTCCTTATTCAACTGGCATTTCTTAAATGCATCATAGAAGCCTCGGTGTCAAATGGAGCTTAGCACATTGTAATCCTGACATGCTATTGCACTGGAGTCATTTGGTAACATTTATGAAAGTAATTATGGAACAAATTGGTTGTTTCTTTTACTTTCCTAGTTTTTCATACTACCCTTTCTAGAAAGAAAGAAAGAAAGACTTACATATATTTATTTTATTCATTCATGGGATGTGGGCATCGCTGGCTGGGCCAGCATTTATTGCACATCCCTAATTGCCATCAAAAAGGTGGTGGTGAGCTGTCTTCTTGAACCGCTGCAGTCTATGTGGTGTAGGTACACCCAGAGTGCTGTTAGGGAGGCAGTTCCAGAATTTTGACCCAGCGACAGGGAAGGAACGCCGATATATTTCCAAGTCAGGATGGTAAGTGGCTTGGAGGGGAATTTCTAAGTGGTGGTATTCCAATGGGCGGGATTTTCCACACCCACCCACCGTCGGGATCTTACGGTCCCGCCGCAAGTCAATGGACTTCTGGCTGGGGCGCCGCCTCGGCTGCGGTGGATCCCACCCGCGACGTGGACGGAAAATCCCAGCCTAAGTATCTGCTGCCCTTGCCCTTCTAGATGGTAGTGGTCGTGGGTTTGGAAGGTGCTGTCTAAGGAGCCTTGGCGAGTTCCTGCAGTGCATCTTGTAGATGGTACACATTGCTGCCGCTGTGCATTGGCGGCGGAGGGAGTGGATGTTTGTGGATTGGATGCCAACCAACTGGACTCCCTTGTCCTGGATGGTTTCAGCTTCTTGAGTGTTGTTGGAGCTGTACTCATCCAGGCAAGGGGAGAGTATTCCATCACACTCCTGACTTGTGCCTTGTAGATGGTGGACAGGCTTTGGGGAGTCAGGAGGTGAGTTACTCACCACAGGATTCCTAGCCTCTGGCCTGCTCTTATAGCCACAGTATTTATATATCTAGTTCAGTTCAGTTTCTGGTCAATGGTAATCCCCCCCTCACCCTCGGATGCTGATAGTGGAAGATTCAGTGATGGTAAGTGTCAAGGGGCGATGTTTAGATTCTCCTATGTTGGAGATGGTCATTACCTGGCACTTGTGTGGCACGAATGTTACTTGCCACTTGTCAGCCCAAGCCTGGATACTGTCCAGGTTTTGCTGCATTTGGCCATGGGCTGCTTCAGTATCTGAGGAGTCGTGAATGGTGCTGAACGTTGTGCAATCATCAGCGAACATCCCCACTTCTGACCTTATGATGGAAGGGAGGTCATTGATGAAGCAGCCAAAGACGGTTGGGCCTAGGACACTACTCTGGGGAACTCCTGCAGTGATGTCCTGGAACTGAGATGATTGACCTCCAACAATCACAACCATCTTCCTTTGTGCTAGGTATGACTCCAAAGAGTGGAGAGTTTTCCCCCAATTCCCATTGACACCAGTTTTGCTAGGACTCCTTGATGCCACACTCAGGTCAAATGCTGGCTCGATGTCAAGGGCAGTCACTCTGACCACACCTCAGGAGTGCAGCTCTTTCGTCCATGTTTGAATCAAGGCTGTCATGAGGTCAGGAGCTGAGTGGCCCTGGCGGAACCCAAACTGAGTGTCAATGAGCAGGTTATTGGTAAGAAAGTGCTGCTTGATAGCACTGTTGATGACCCCTTCCCTCACTTTACTGATGATCGAGATTAGACTGATGGGGCGGTAATTTGCCAGGTTGGATTTGTCCTGCTTTTTGTGTGCAGGACATAACTGGGCAATTTTCCACATAGCCGGGTAGATGCCAGTGTTGCAGCTGTACTGGGACAGCTTGGTTAGGGGTGCGGAAAGTTCTGGAGCACAAGTCTTCAGTACTATACATAGTACCTTTCACAACCTCAGATCATCTTAAAGTGCTTTACAGCCAATAAATGCTTTAGAAGTGTAGTCACTGTTGTAAAGTTGGAAATATGGCAGCCAATTTGCACACAGCAAGTTCTTACAAACAGCAATGTGATAATGACAAGATAATCTGTTTTATGATGTTGAGCAATTTCAGTAATATTCTCCAGTTCTGCTGGTGAACCCATACCTGAAATGTCAATTTCAGTCGTCTCCGCAGATGCTGCTTGACCCTGTTGAGTGTTTCCAGCATTTTCTACCGTTGCTTCAGATATCTAGGGGGAGAAATTTGATTGTGTGGCACCATTACAATGGTATTACCGAAGAACACCATGTGGCCATGTGGATAGTGGCCTTGGGCACTATGTGCCCCCAAGAAGTTGGGGTAAGTTTGCATAGTGCTGCCGGACTAGAAGTGGCCCTGTGAGAGAGTAAAAAATTCTCTCCCTGGTTTTATTTTTTGTTCACTCTTCACATAGACTTTTACAAGCAGTAGACATTTTGGGGCTGGATCTGAACTCAGGGCAGTGTATAATCCACTGAGCCATCCAGTTGCCCATAATAACTGCTTTACTGGGCCCAATGTCAGTAGCATGTTTTACAAGCCAGTCAGAGTGATGTTCTTTGTGGTCACTAAAGGTATAGCCCCTCCTGCTCTCTATCATGGGTCACATGATGTTTTGTTACGGTTCCGACCAGTGAACCCTAAGCGTGGGAAATCCGGGGGGTGGGGCTTCCTGACGAGAGCCCTGATCAAGCATGCAGCACCTGAAAAGCTCTCTGTGGTAAACTTTAGTTATTTCTTGTTGAAACCTGTCCGCTCCATCAAGTCATTACATTTGGCGATGAGGGTAAAATTAACTCCGACTCTGTGCCTCGCTATGTTACTGTGAGTACATTGAATTTTAAGAAAAAAAGGCTACTCACCATACCACTCTTTGGCAGAATTGATCCATATGACATGGTTATGAAAGACTGGAGCCAGTATGTAAAGCGCCTCAGATTTCGTTTCATAGAGAATGAAATTACCGCGGAGGAAAAGCAGAAAGCAACCCTCTTGAGTGTTGTGGCAGTAAAACATACAATTTCATTCATGCAATCATCAACATACAATGGTACATCGAGGGAGTACGTAACCATTAACACGCACAAGGGTCTCTGTCAATACACCCATCTACCCTTTGGGGTCGCGTCAGCACGTGCTATCTCCCAGAGAACGATGGAGAGCATTTTGCAAGGACTCCCATGAGTAATTGTATATCTAGATGATGTCCTCCTCACAGGGTTAACAGAGACAGGCCGCTTGACCAACCTGGAGGAGGCGCTAAGGAGATTCATGGAATCCAGTGTACGGTTAAAAAAGGAAAACTGCACATTTCGGGTGCCAGAAGTGACTTATCTAGGCCACAGGGTGGATGCCACGGGACTGCACCCAGTAGAAGGCAAAGTTCAGGCAATAAAAGATGCACCATCACCATCCAATGTAATAGAACTCAAATCCTTCCTGGGCATGATCAACTACTATAGCCGCTTCTTACCAAATCTATCAACTGTGTTGGCACTGTTACACTCATTACTAAAAAAAAGAACCACCGTTGGCTTTGGGGACCACAACAGGAAGAAGCCTTTGTTAAAGCCAAGGAATTATTGCATTTGTCGTGTCTAGTGTACGGGTTGTACACTACGACCCATCGAAAGAACTGGTATTAACATCTGACGCCTCTCACTACGGGGTGGGAGCTGTGTAACCTCATAAAATGGAAAGTGGGTTTGAAAGGCCCATTGGTTATGTCTCAGGAACCCTCTCCACAGCCATGAAGGGTTATTCCCATAGAAAAGTAAGGTTTATCAGTGATATTTGGGGTGAAGAAATTCCACCAGTACCTGCATGGTCACCATTTCACCATTGTGTCAGCCCATAAACCATTAATGGGTTTATTCAGTGAAGACAAGGCCATCTCACCAATAGCATCAGCAAAGGTACAGTGATGGGGTCTAACATTATATGCGTATGAGTATACTTTTAGGTACTGTCCTGGCCTACACATTGCAAATGCACTCAGTCATCTCCCATTGCCAGACAGTATTGTGCATACTCCTGTTCCACAGGAATTAGTGCTGTTATTGAATTTCTTAGATTCTTCGCCTGTGTGTGTGAAACAAATTAGTAATTGGACAAACAGAGATACAACATTATCGAAAGTGAGAGACTTTGTGTTAAAAGGATGGCCAAACTTGCCTGTATTTCAAGAATTGAGACCATTCCCATGTCAGACAGATGGAATTGAGCTGTCAAGGCAGGATTTTATTGTGGAGGTCAAGAATGCTAGCCCCAATGCAAGGCAGAGAACCGCTCTTGACAGAACTCCATAGTGCCCATCCGGGCATATCAAAAATGAAAATGCTTGTGCGAAGCTATTTACGGTGGCCAGGCATTGATGGAGATATTGGAAATTTGGTCAAGCACTGCCTCCGCCGTCAGCAACAACAGAAGTTGCCTGTTCCAGCCCCCCTGCATCCGTAGAGGTGGCCTGGTCGACCCTGGGTTCGATTACATATCGATTATGTAGGGCCATTCTTGGGTACTATGTTCTTGTTAATTGTAGATGCACATGCCAGATGGATGGATATATATGAAGTCAAGTCACCAACGTCAAACAGAACTATACAGAAGCTACCTCACAGTTTCAGCATATATGGCCTAACTGAAATTGTCATTTCAGATAATGGCACCATTTTTACCAGCACAGAGTTTCAGAAATTTATGGATCTGAATGGAATTAGACATATTAAAATGGCCCCTTACCATCCCTCATTGAATGGCCTCGCCGAGAGGGCAGTACAAACTTTTAAGTCTGGTATGAAAAAGCTACAGGAAGGTACGTTGAACCTCAACTTTCCAACTTTTTTTTCAGTTATCGTGCACCACATTCGACTACGGGTTCAACACCTTCTGAATTATTGATGAAACGTCGCCTACATACAATGCTACATCTGGTGTTTCCAAATTTAGAGGAGAAGGTAGAGCATAATCAGAGTAATCAAAAATTGAACCATGATATACACAGCAAGGCTCTGTCATGAAGGTATTAATGTATATATTATTGGAAATTATTTTTTTTAAAATAGGGGGTTAGTCTGTGGGTGTGTCATAATTGGATTAAAGCCAGCTAGCCTGGGTGCTTTGATGTATACTAATTTTGAGATGTAAGAGAGGTAGAGTGCTTTGGATTTTGTTGAATAGAGCATTCAAGAAGGGGAGTGAAATCTGGCACCTAACTAGCAGAGGCCAAACAATGTTTATATTACTAAGAAAATTGGTACTATGAAAGGGGCTTTATTGTTAGAAGAGGTGGAATTCAAAGGGGCTGGTGATACAATGAGAATTTACATTCAGTGAGATGTGCTAGGTTTAACTGATAGGAGTTTTGTGTGTGCAAAGCAGAGGCAATGTAAGATCAAAGCCTGTAATACCACCACTGTGTCTGCAAAGGAACCAAAGTGAAAGGAACCTCATTTTGAACTCATAAGGTTAAAATGCTTTGCCTGGTGTTTGCTTAAAGTCTATAGGTTGTTGTTGCCTTAATGGAGATTAGTTTGGGAATTTGTTAAAAGTTATGATAGTAGTAATTTGTAGCTATGTGTATATATTTAACTTGTGTAAATTAATAAATGTCTCATGTATTTTGATATAAAACTTCTCAAGAACTGGTAGGCTGATTCCTGAATTTAGAGTTGCATCTCAAAAAAAAACCACTCAAAAATATAAGTTATGACAGTTGTTTAAAGCTTCCCTCTGGGATTTTTAAATAACTCAGCTTTACCAACTGCTGGGTCACAACAATTGGGGGCTGTTGCCGGGATAAAAAGATTTTTAATTCCTTGATTGGTTTGGAATTGGTGAATCTTAAGGTTATGAGTATGAGAAGCACTTTGAATTCAGGAGTTGGTGAGGTATTTTTGAAGTGGTGAGACTGCAAGGTGGCTTTGGCAATTGCAAAGGCTTGTCTGGGAGCAGAGGAGATAATTCTGATTGGGTTGGAAAAAAATCACCAAGAGTAAGTTAACAGAATTGGCAGATAAGTTAAAATTGAGGTTATCTGAGGGGGGCTAGGAAATCTGATATAATTAAAAGTATAGCACAGCATCTACAGTTGGAAGTGAAACCTGACACTAGTGAGTCACAGCTGGAGGCAGTGAGACTTCAGTTGCAAATGAAGGAGCTTGAATTTTAACAAGCAAAGCAAGATTTAGTGGGCCTTACAGGACTGAAAAGAATTTGAGTGAAGCAAATTATTTAATAAATATTCCAGATAGAAGAAGCTGAGGGTGTGCCATGTAAATATGCTTAAAAAGTACTTTGACAGGGAAGAGGAACAAAGAGAGGTATTAGTGATGGTGGATGATGAGAAAGAGGTAGAAGTGCAGGACTCTGAAATAGATTACCCTCTAATCAAAGTGGATAATGAGGGAGCACTTGAAAAATTAAATGAAATAATGAGTTACCTTCCAAGCAAGTGTCAAAGTGATTTGGAAAAAGCCACTGCAGTCACACAAACCTATTTGTGGCAATAAGTTGGGAAAGACACATTTAGCTATACATGATGTATGTATGGAAATATCGTCTTCAATAAGGCAACATCTTTATAGATTAAGTCCAGCAAAGTTATCACGTACAAAAAGAAATTAATTTCATGCTTCAGCGGGCCCAATGTAACATTCTCCCAGGACCTGCTGTAACATTCACCTCCCCGGGCCCACTGTAACATTCACCCACCCTGGGCCCGTTGTAACATTCACCTTCCTGGGCCTGCTGTAACATTCCCCTCCCTGGGCCCGCTGCAACATTCCCCTCCCTGGGCCCGCTGCAACATTCCCCTCCCTGGGCCCGCTGCAACATTCCCCTCCCTGGGCCCGCTGCAACATTCCCCTCCCTGGGCCCGCTGCAACATTCCCCTCCCTGGGCCCGCTGTAACATTCCCCTCCCTGGGCCCGCTGCAACATTCCCCTCCCTGGGCCCGCTGTAACATTCCCCTCCCCGGGTCCGCTGCAACATTCCCCTCCCTGGGCCCGCTGCAAGATTCCCCTCCCCGGACCCACTGTAACATTCACCTCCTCGGGCCCGCTGCAAGATTCACCTCCCTAGGCCCGCTGCAACATTCCCCTCCCCGGGCCCACTGTAACATTCACCCACATCGGGCCCACTGCAACATTTACCCACCCCGGGCCCACTGCAACATTCACCCACATCGGGCCCACTGCAACATTCACCCACCCTGGGCCCGCTGCAAGATTCACCTCCCCGGGCCCTCTGCAACATTCCCCTCCCCGGGCCCACTGTAACATTCACCTCCCCGGGCCCTCTGCAACATTCCCCTCCCCGGGCCCACTGTAACATTCACCTCCCCGGGCCCGCTGTAACATTCACCCACCCCGGGCCCGCTGTAACATTCCCCTCCCTGGACCCACTGTAAAATTCACCTCCCCGGGCCCACTGCAACGTTCCCCTCCCTGGACCCACTGTAACATTCCCCTCCCCGGGCCCACTGTACTATTCCCCTCCCCGGGCCCACTGTAAAATTCACCTCCCCGGGCCCACTGCAACATTCCCCTCCCCGGGCCCACTGCAACATTCCCCTCCCCATGCCCACTGCAACATTCCCCTCCCCGGGCCCACTGCAACATTCCCCTCCCCGGGCCCACTGCAACATCCCCCTCCCCGGGCCCACTGCAACACTCACCTCCCCGGGCCCATTGTAATATTCCCCTCCCCGTTCCCGCTGCAACATTCCCCTCCCCGTGCCCACTGTAACATTACCCTCCCCAGGCCCACTGTAACATTACCCTCCCCGTTCCCGCTGCAACATTCCCCTCCCCGGGCCCACTGTAACATTACCCTCCCCGGGCCCGCTGCAACATTCCCCTCCCCGGGCCCACTGTAACATTCCCCTCCCCGGTCCCGCTGCAACATTCCCCTCCCCGGGCCCGTTGTAACATTCCCCTCCCCGGGCCCGCTGCAACATTCTCTTCTCCGGGCCCACTGCAACTTTCTCCTCCCTGGGCCCGCTGCAACATTCACCTCCCCGGGTCCACTGCAACATTCCCCTCCCCGGGCCCACTGCAACATTCACCTCCCCGGGCCCACTGCAACATTCCCCTCCCCGGGCCCACTGCCACATTCCCCTCCCCGGGCCCACTGCAACATTCCCCTCCTCGGGCCCACTGCAACATTCCTCTCCCCGGGCCCACTGCAACATTCCCCTCCTCGGGCCCACTGCAACATTCCCCTCCCCGGGCCCACTGTAACATTCCCCTCCCCGGGCCCACTGCAACATTCCCCTCCTCGGGCCCACTGCAACATTCCCCTCCCCGGGCCCACTGTAATATTCACCCACCCCGGGCCGCTGTAACATTCCCCTCTACTGGTTCAGTGCAACATTCCCCACCCCGGGCCTGCTGTAACATTCACCCACCCCGGGCCCGCTGCAACATTCTCCCACCCCGGGCCCGCTGTCTCATTCACCCACCCCGGGCCCGCTGCAACATTCACCCACCCCGGGGCCGCTGTAACATTCTCCCACCCCGGGCCCGCTGCAACATTCACCTCCCCGGGCCTGCTGTAACATTCACCCACCCCGGGCCCGCTGTAACATTCACCCACCCCTGGCCCGCTGCAACATTCTCCCACCCCGGGCCCACTGTAACATTCCCCTCCCCGGGCCCGCTGTAACATTCACCCACCCCGGGCCCACTATTATATTCACCCACCCCGGGCCCGCTGTCTCATTCACCCACCCCGGGCCCGCTGCAACATTCGCTACTGAGCCTATCACCAGCAAATGCAGGAGAAGAACAGCATGTGATTGGAGGAGCAGCCCCTTGAAAAATCTTGCATTTCACTTATCTACATTTTGAACTTACTGGCCTGTCTTGCTGGCTTTTGAACAGTGGCTCTGCAGGCCACATAGAGGAACTTTCGTGGGCTGCCAGTTGGACAGGCCTGATATTGAATTTCACATTTGGAAGGGGTCTACAACTATTAATGGGAAGAAGGTCTCCAAGACATTATCCATCTTCCTAGTTTTTTTTGTTGTGTTTGTTTTATGCATCCCATCTTGTACCTATGTTGTGATGGGTGTCTTTGGTCAATTCATGAAAGGAGAGCAATGGAAAATATGGGAAGATGAGACGCTGAGACACCCTGCCACCTCTCCACTCCAACCTCCAACCTCGTCCCATGGAGACTATTTATGAAAGTACTTATGGAACGAATTAGTTGCTTCTTTCACTTTCCTAGTTTATCATACTTCACTCTCTAGAAAAACTTGCATTTATATAGCGCCTTTCATGACCTCAGATCATTCTAAAGGGTTTTATAACCAAACAGCTGAACAATTGGACAAAACACCATCCACCTAACATGTGCTTAAACAGGAGCCTCACTATAACTGACTGATTTATAGTACCATTGCTTTTCTTACATCAAACGGGCTCATGGCTCTCCAACAGATAAATAGCAGCAAATCAATAGTGTAGATGTAAACAGGGATTTAACTTGGACGATGTACACAAAATTTTGAACATAGAGACAAAACTACAGAATAATAAACAGGCTCCCAACAAAATCAGTGTCAATTAAACGCTTCATAAAAAAAGTTGGACGTACTTGATTGGATTGGAGACTGAAGGCTGTTTAACAAGGAAATCTTTGAAAATACCAAGGAAATATGCCCTGTCAGTCTTTCCACCCCACCCCCACTAGAGCTGTACCTTGAGTGTCCTGCCATCCATTCTTAATTAGCACATTCGTTTAGATAATATCACCACCTTCAACACCTCTTTGTTCCTTTGTCTGTGACATCTTTTGATTATCTGCTCCTATCACTGCTTGCTTGTCCCTACAAACACCACCCCCCACCCCCCACCAACTTCTCTCCCCCCACCCCCCCACCTTAAACCAGCTTATATTTCACCCCTCTCCTAATATTACTCAGTTCTGTTGAAGGGTCATGAGGATTCAAAACGTCAGCTCTTTTCTTCTCTGCCAATGCTGCCAGACCTGCTGAGTTTTTCCAGGTAATTCTGTTTTTGTTTTGGATTTCCAGCATCCGCAGTAGTTTTTTGTTTTTATCTCTGTGTTTAATTGACTGCCACTCCTCTTCAAGAAATGCCTACCTTGAAGAAGTACTGCTCTGCTCTCCGACAGGATTTCCGTATCTCTCTTCTGCCTTGTTCACCTTCATTGCTTTCCATTTCTCTCCTGGTGTTTGACAAGGTGTTTACTAAAACCCGCTTTCACAGCCATATTTCCTTTCTCAGTGACTGTCTCCGTCTCCGACTTACCCCACGTGGATTTCAACTGAAATTCCATCCCTCTTGTTTCGAACCCACCCAGGATTACAGGTATCTCTGGGACATAAAACGTTTCTTGGACTGCCGTTCCCGTCGCATTCTGAGATCCACACTCAGTGCCATGCACCGCCATATGAACACACTCGACCTCTCCCTCCAGCAGCACCACCGCACCCTTTTTCAAAGCTGCGCGTGCCCCCAGTTTCATTTTATTCTTCGTCTCATCCAACGCCTCAACAAGAAACTTTTTCTCTTTCTCTCAAGTGCTAAGGAACGCAAGCTCCAACAACTCATCAACACCAACACCCATCTAGGACCCTCCACCCCTGCCTGTCCCTCCGTTCCCACCCCATCTTCCAATCCCAGCCCCGGCTGTGTATTCACTATACCCCCTGACCTTCCCCTCTCCGACGCTGAACGTTCAGTGCTCAGCAAAGGACTTAGTTTCATACCCTTACACCCTCATCTCAACGAATTTCGTGCTCAGCATGATGCTGAACTCTTCTTCCGCCGTCTTCGTCTCCGTGCTCACTTCTTTGGGCAGGAGTCCTCTCCCCGTTCAACGGATCCTTTTACCCACCTCCAATATTCTCCCTCCACCTGGACCCCTCCCTCAGGATTCTTACCTTCTCTTGATCTTTTCATTGAGAACTGTCGGCGTGACATTAGTCGTCTCAATTTCTCTGCTCCTCTCAGCCATTCTAATCTGTCTCTCTCTGAACTTACTGCACTCCGTTCTCTCAGGTCCAACCCCAACATTGTCATCAAACCCGCTGACAAGGGTGGTGCTGTTGTTGTCTGGTGCACTGACCTCTACCTCGCGGAGGCTGAGCGTCAACTCGCAGACACTTCCTCCTACCTCTCCCTGGACCATGACCCCACCACTGAACATCAAGCCATTGTTTCCAGGACTGTCACTGACCTCATCTCCTCTGGAGATCTTCCTCCCAAAGCTTCCAACCTGATAGTCGCCCAACCTTGGACGGCCTGCTTCTACCTCCTACCCAAAATCCACAAACAGAACTGTCCTGGCAGACCGATCGTGTCAGCCTGTTCCTGCCCCACGGAACTTATTTCTCGTTATCTTGACTCCCTTCTCTCTCCCCTTGTCCAGCCCCTTCCCACCTACATCCGTGATTCCTCTGACACCTTACATCACATCAACAATTTCCAGTTCCCTGGCCCCAACCGCTTCCTCTTCACCATGGATGTCCAATCCATCTATACCTCCATCCCCCACCAGGATGGTCTGAGGGCCCTTAGCTTCTTCCTTGAACAGAGGCCCGAACAATCCCCATCCACCACTACTCTCCTCCGTCTGGCTGAACTTGTTCTCACACTGAACAATTTCTCCTTTAACTCCTCTCACTTCCCCCAAATAGAAGGTGTGGCTATGGGTACCCGCATGGGCCCCAGCTATGCCCGTCTCTTTATGGGGTATGTGGAACATTCCTTGTTCCAGTCCTACTCCGGCCCCCTCCCACAACTCTTTCTCCGGTACATCGGTGATTACTTTGGTGCTTCTTCATGCTCTCGTCGGGACCTGGAAAAATTTATTAATTTTGCTTCCAATCTCCACCCCTCCATCATTTTCACATGGTCCATCTCTGACACTTCCTTTCCCTTCCTTGACCTCTCTGTCTCAATTTCTGGTGATAGACTGTCCACCAATATCCATTACAAGCCTACCGACTCCCACAGCTACCTCGACTACAGCTCCTCACACCCTGCTTCCTGTAAGGACTCCATCCCATTCTCTCAGTTCTTTCGCCTCCGTTGCATCTGTTCTGATGATGCTACCTTCAAAAACAGTTCCTCTGACATGTCCTCCTACTTCCTTAACAGAGGTTTTCCACCCACGGTCGTTGACAGGGCCCTCAACCGTGTCCGGCCCATCTCCCGCACATCTGCCCTCATGCCTTCTCCTCCCTCCCAGAAACATGATAGGGTCCCCCTTGTCCTCACTTATCACCCCACCAGCCTCCGCATTCAAAGGATCATCCTCCGCCATTTCCGCCAACTCCAGCATGATGCCACCACCAAACACATCTTCTCTTCACCCCCCCTGGTGGCATTCCGTAGGGATCATTTCCTCCGGGACACCCTGGTCCACTCCTCCATCACCCCCTACTCCTCAACCCCCACCTATGGCACCTCCCCATGCCCACGTAGAAGATGCAACACCTGCCCCTTCACTTCCTCTCTCCTCACCGTCCAAGGGCCCAAACACTCCTTTCAAGTGAAGCAGCATTTCACTTGCATTTCCCCTAACTTAGTCTACTGCATTCGTTGCTCCCAATGCGGTCTCCTCTACATTGGAGAGACCAAACGTAAACTGGGCGACCGCTTTGCAGAACACCTGCGGTCTGTCCGCAAGAAAGACCCAAACCTCCCTGTTGCTTGCCATTTTAACACTCCACCCTGCTCTCTTGCCCACATGTCTGTCCTTGGCTTGCTGCATTGTTCTAGTGAAGCCCAACGCAAACTGGAGGAACAGCACCTCATCTTCTGACTAGGCACTTTACAGCCTTCCGGACTGAATATTGAATTCAACAACTTTAGATCTTGAACTCCCTCGTCCATCCCCACCCCCTTTCCGTTTCTTCCCCCTCCCTTTTGCTTTTTCCAATAATTTATATAGATTTTTATTTTCCCACCTATTTCCATTATTTCTAAATCTATATCTTTAATGCCCTGTCAGTCTTTCCACCCCACCCCCAGTAGAGCTGTACCTTGAGTGTCCTGCCATCCATTCTTAATTAGCACATTCATTTAGATAATATCACCACCTTCAACACCTCTTTGTTCCTTTGTCTGTGACATCTTTTGATTATCTGCTTCTATCACTGCTTGCTTGACCCTACAACCACCCCCCCACAACTTCTCTCCCCCCACCCCCCCCCACCTTAAACCAGCTTATATTTCACCCCTCTCCTAATATTACTCAGTTCTGTTGAAAGGTCATGAGGACTCGAAACGTCAACTCTTTTCTTCTCCGCCAATGCTGCCAGACCTACTGAGTTTTTCCAGGTAATTTTGTTTTTGTTTATAACTATCATAAGACAACTGTAAAGCCCAGAGTGAATCACAAAATTCAGGAAAGTTTTCTACATGATTACAAGGAGAAATTGCTTCCTTAATGCTTCCTGAGGAGGAACAGGTGAAGGACGGAGCTGAAAAATAGGAATACCCAAGAAGATGGCAACGTACACGCAAACTGCGAATTTTCAGAATTTCACAACTAAAAACTATCGACAGAATCATGCCTGTATTTTCCTTTTTTTGTTTTTTTATGTTAGTTCAGTGGGTAACTCCTAGGCTGTTTAGTCGTAGTTGAATATCTGGCTTCCTGTCTCGTCGTGGATTTGCGTTAAGTACGTGGAGACCTCATGATGACTTCATATCTGACTCTCTGGTGATCTCAAGATACTTTACATTTGATGATGTTCCTACTTGCATACTGCTTTATTTTATATTGAGACTGCAGCTTTCTAAGAGCCCAAGTTCCAGATCTTTTGAAATTAAAGTTCAAAATTTATTCAAGGCCTTGTGTTTCTAGAAAAAAAAGTTATTAAGTGTAATTCTAATGTACCACAATGTTTGTCATGACTCATATAGTTTAGGCCTTATTTATTAATAGAAAATCTGCATAACACTCTCTTCCTGTATTCTTCCCTTGTTGCAATATGCTTTAATAGGCTGTGGCTCCTGTTATTTATTATTTCCAGATAAAATGCACTTCCTGTAATAAAGCTTTTGCACAGCATGCACAGATGCTTATAGGAATTGCTGCACCATGACAAAGTCAGCTTCAACAGCTGCAAGCATTTGAGATAGTGGTTTTCTAAATATTACACGATGGATATGAATCGACTCATGAGATACGACAATTACTGACTAATAGAATGATCCTGACCTCTTGATGTTTTGAATAAATGAAATATATGGTCCAGGTTTACAAGATGATTTGTAGAAGCCCTAGGATATTAAAGATCAATAGGCTTTTTAAACAGGGCAAAATAGTAGAAGTGGATCTCAAGCATTGAAACCAGTAGTTAAACTATATCATACTCAGGCATCTCCAGGTCTGTTCAAAAAATGTTAATGCAAATTTTCTTGATTATTAACTTTTATTTGATGAGAATAGTATGCATTTAAACCCTCCCCTTAAATTTAAGTAGCACTTCATTGAGTTGAATCCCCACAGGCCCATTGACACAGCTTTATGCTACTTATCTGATGTGCTAAGATGTCCATGCATCCAGTTTGGGTACTCAGTGAGGTCATACGGAACATATATCACCACCACATGCCATTGTTTATGCAGTTTCTTTTTAATAAAAATGTTGACAGCCAGTTTTTGTTTTATCCTGAAGATTTTTCCATTTCACCAGTTGCTTTCTACTTCTTTATCCTTACCTGTCACCACTCTGCACCCCGCCCCCCCCCTGCACCCCGCCCCCCCCCCACCGCCCACTTATAATTATCATGACCTTGCTGTTCTTTAGTTTTTATCTTTACCTTAGATACTGCGGGGTTTTGTCCTGGTTTGAGTATCTGTTATTGATTTGATTTTTGTGTCTCTCTCCTTTTCTGTTTGATTGACAGTATTCCCATTCTGTGCCTTTGGGGCATCAGTCTGAGTGTTGCTGGTGTCTTACTGCTTGTCTCATCTTCCGACTTGTGGGTCATGTTCCAAGTGTGAGAAAAGGAGCTGTAAGTGGAATGCGTTATTGAAAGCTAGCTGTTGTATATTTTATATCTTGCAATATGCAAAGATGACACATTTCTATGAGTGTAACAGAAATTCATTCACAGAGCTTTAAAATGTCTTCTCCATGTTTCAGCTCCAGTTTCCAGCTCTTTTGACAGCTTTGTTTACTTCTCTCACTCAGGCTTAACTAATTAAGCACAGTGAGCATTAATTGTAAACAGACTCACATAATCAAACTCAGAATAATTGAACACTACATTTTTTCCCTCTTGTAAAACTAAAGGAATTATTTTAAATGAAACCTACCTAAAATAGTCTTTGAGATATAAATGTCTCTAATGACTGGGCTTAGGTCTACGAATTTGAGGTTGTGGTTGTGCGTGATTAACTCGATAAGACAGATGATCGATATCACATTCGCACATTGGAAAAGGAAATGTATCCTCATAATCACTGTCCTCAAAATATCCTGGTCTTCTCATTAACAAGCATCTCACATTCCACGTAGTGTTATCACCCAACAGATAAGCATTGGTTCCAAGCAACCACTTGACCTGCTTTAGTGCAGATAGAGATGATGTGAGTTTGTGGTCGTGAGTTGGATGTTTGATGAGAACCCAATCTCCAACTTCAAATCGTGGTTGCCTTGTGCCTGTTCGCTTGTTGGAGTATGCTTTTACTTTATCTTGTCACTTTGCGATTCTTTCTGCCTTTGCTCTGATATTCTTGTTGGATGGCTGTGATGGCTTAGAAATGGTCAGTAGCGTGTGAAAGTTATGACCTATCATAAGTTCAGCATCAATCTTTCTGGTCAGAGGGTGTGGGGTGGATCAGTCTGTGTGAAATAGGATATGAAATGTTCAAACATTTTCCCCTCCGACATACTAGCTCTCAGGCTTCCCTTTATTACCCAGTTGAATTATTCGATGCCACCATTTGATTGCAGGTTGTAACGCGATGTCAGATGGTGATGAATTCGTAGCTTTCTAGGAACTCCATGAACTGACTGGAAAGAGACTGCGTTCCATTGTCCCATTTTGTAAACAACTTGTCCAGAATGTCAATGACCAAAGTGTATGAAATTTGTTGTAGCAATTTCTAGCCATTTGCTAAGTTGATCATGAACAACAAGCAAAAAAGTTGATTCCAAGGAACTATCTGCGCTTCTCCAAAAATAAATTTGGAGGTAGTGCTATGATTTTGTTGGCTTTGGGATTGTTTGTAGGGGAGTTGGACATAGTTTAACAGATTTTTCATTCAAGCTACACAGTATCTAATGAGCTCTTCTGTACAATGATCTATTGCTGGCCACCACACTGCTTCATTGTTTCATCTTAGCAACAGCTGGATATCCTTTATGGGCAAGATCCATACACTGTAGTTGCTGTAGTGCTTTTGGTATAACTGCTTGAGTTCCGTGTGCAATACAGTTGTCATCAAGCAATGCGAGTTCATTGCCCTTTCATGTAACAATATTTGCAGTACATGACCAATTCTTCCTCTATTTCATGAGGCCACTCAGTTTTTAAGTCCTGGCTTACTTTCTGCAATGCACTGTCTGTCATCAATTCTGCCTTCAACTTCTCTCATGTAACAACATTTGTGGTTGTGTGGGAAATCACTGCAATCACATAGTCTTCAATGTCATTAAGTTCCTTCACTATCACTAATGCTGTCTGCAATAGTAGTACATCTAACCACGTTAGCTGTTCGATTGCATGAACTTGCAAGATACTCACCATCCAGGTTATACTGATGAAGATGAACTGACCATCTATAGACGTGTAGCAGTCGATGACTTGATCCTGACGTGGCTAACAATGTAGTCAGCGCTTGGTGATCAGAGTGAACTGTCTACTGTAGAGATTCGTGTGCCAATGTTCACAAGTGTAGATGCAGGCTCATGCTTCCCACTCTCCAGTAGATATTTGTGCTCAGTTTCTGACAAAGGGCCTGATGCATAAGCATCCTTTTATGTACTCCCATTATGTACTCCCATCCTTTAATGTACCCTGGGGGAAGTACAGCTTTATTCGCATTTTCTGTCACATCTGTTGTGGCATACATTTCCGCATGTGGGTTGAAATGCACGTGGACTGCGGAGATGCTATCTTCACCTTTAATGTATCAAAACACTGTTTGGTGTGCCCCATTGTACATTGTCAGGAAGATATAATAATGTTATTGGAATTTATTGGAAAGTAGTGATGTGTGTGTGTGTGTGTGTGTCTGTGTGATTTAATTGGATTGAAGGCAGCTAATCTGGAGGCTTTGATGTAACAAAGATAAGCTAGGTTTGAAATGTTAAGTAGGCAAACATGGGGGAAGTTTAGAATGTAAGGTGTAAAAGGATATTTGCATTTTTTAATAAACCAGACTAGATTGTTTTCAAAGAAGGGGTGAAATATGTCACCTAGCCAGGTGAAATTTAAAACAGTGTGTTTATTTTTCTCAAAGATTACTGGTAAAATTGGCACTATGATAATTTTTTGTGATCAGGGAGGTAAAGTGCAAAGTGAAACAATGGGAATTTGCATTCAAAGGGGAAAATATGTATAAAGGAGCGAAGGTTGTGCATAAGGATAGGCGTTTTAAGATCTAACAAGTGTGAAAAGCCTTCAGCATCTATGCCTCAAGCTGCTGCCTACAATAAACTGAAGTTAAGAAAACTCACTTTGAATTAGATTGTTCAGGGTATCATGTTTCTTTGCCTGGGTCTTTTAAAACCTGTGTGTTTTACTGTTGCTTTAATAGAAGTGTAACTGGGAGTCAGGTTAATTAGGGGATTTAGAAGTTATTATAGTAGTAATTTGTAGACATATGTATGTGCTTAACATCATTTCTCTTATTAATAAATGTTTAACCTAGTTTTGTAAAAACCTATGAGACTTGGTGGTCTTATTACTACTAAATTCAAGGCACACATCTCAGAATTTATACAAATTGCAAAACAAGTTGTGGCAGTTGTTTCAAGTTTCCCTCTGGGATTTGAGCAGCTCAGCATTTACCATCGGCTGTGCCATAACAGCATCTTTGTGCAGTACTTTCCGAAGAGGTGATCTCTGCGTACTTAAGAATAAATTTGTGTTAAAAGTTGGTGGCAATGAGGGATGATGCCAACTATTATTTTGTGTAGGCATTACTCCAGCTGCTGTCGCTCTGTACCCTAGAAAGTCAATCTTGGTTGCCGCAAATGTGCATTTGTCCTTGTTGAGTGTCAAATTGTGTTGTGCAAGTCAAATGAGCACCACTGATTTGTGATCTGCTTTGTCCTTTCTATTGTTGTCAAGTAGGTTGAATGTCCCCTCAACATCTGAGAAGAAACGATGTTCTGGAATGTGCTAGGTGCTGAACTTATCCCATATGGCATTCTGTGATACTGATACACACCTTGGTGAGTAACAAAAGCTGTAAGATATTGGCTTTGCTCTGCTAGTAGTATCTGAAGATGGCTCATGTTGAGCTTTGTGGAGTCACGAATGATCCTGATATTTCTTAGACTGTAGTTCACAGAATCACACAGTGCAGAAGAGGACCTTTAGCTCATCGAGTCTGCACTGACACATGAGAAACACCTGATCTACCTACCTAATCCCATATACCAGCAATTGGGCCATAGCCTTGAATGTTGTGACATGCCAAGTGCTCATCCAGGTACTTTTTAAAGGATGGGAGGCAACCCACTTCAACACCCCCCCAGGCAGTTAGTGGATGTTTGCTGAATGTTGACCACCTTAAGGCTGATGAATAGTCCAAGTTCACCATTTTTGCATTGTGCAATCTGATATCCACAGTGATGAATGGATTCACTCAATGATACATACTGACATGAATTGCAAACAAAAACCATCTCAAATTTTGTGAAAGTGGTAGAATTAACATGTCAACACGATGAGCATGAAAATACCCCTTGATTTTCCCAAATCTGGTAAATAAGGAAGAATACTGGTGTATATAGTCTGCATCATCGTTCATGCTAATGTATGCTCTGGTGGGGTCTTCAAGTTTGAATCCAAGCCTATCAAAAAGGTTTCCCCCATTAGGCTTCTGCCTTTAGCTACAAAGAACATGAACCTGTTTAATGCGACGTTTTTGTTGAGCGATCTTTCCCAAAACTGGTAAAATTGAGTCATTGTAAGCTTGAAGAGTGTCTGTTGCATGAGTAAGAGAACATTTCAAAAAAAATACCAATGGTACAGTTTGTCGCTTAAAATAGATACTTTGGCACCAACATCGATGAGAAGTGGCACTGAGATGCCTGCAATCCAGGCTGAATAATCTGTAAAATGACCTGGTGCTTTATCATTCATGATGATATACATAGGTTGATTCTCACTTTCAGTAAGAGACCTCTCCATGTCACGAACCAATGAAGCCCTCTTCTTCAATGACCTGCAAATCTTTGCAAAATAATTCCATTTCAAGCATGAGTTGCACTTTTTCCCCTGAGTTGGATATGGTGTTGTGGATCAATGAGTACTTCCACAATTTAAACACGGTTTGACTGTATCTGACTGTGATGGAACACATGTTGATGTGACTGCTGTGGTCTTTTTGTCCTTAACCCTTGCACTTGAGCTGTTGGGCAAGCTGCGTCTGCATCGCATGTCTGAGGGTGCATTTCTGTGTAACCTCCTTAAATCAAACAGGGCAGGTTCGATTTGGACTGCCAAGGTCATGGCTTTTTCCCAGGTTAAGTCATTATCCTTCATGTGGAGACATTTCCTAATTTGTGGGATTGATGCCTTTTCAATTAATTCATTAGTTACTTGTTTACTGTGCCAAATTTACATGTAGAAGCCAATTCCTGCAATGCTGCCTTGTATTATTTAATTGGCTCACCATTTTCCTGGCATCTCTGGCGGAATGTATATCTTTCGATCATTACACTTTTCTTTGGCCCAAAGTATTTTTTGAGAGCACTTACTGCCATATCAAATGTAGATATGTCTTCTGTGAGCTGCACAAATACTCACTGGCCTTTTGCTCCAAGTACAAGTGTCGCTTTCTTGTGGATCTGGAATATCCATCCCTGTAGTGAGCAAGTAGGTCTCACACCCCAAAATCCATTGATCAAACAGTATGGGTGGATCTCCTGGTGAAGACAGGATAGGTGCAGGAGTTGGCAGATTTAAACCTTTTGCCATCATTCTTGTTGACACTTTATTGTATATTTTATATCTTGGAACTATGCAGAAATGACACTATGCAGAGCTTCCAGCTCTTTCCACAGCCCTGTTTACTTTTCTCTGTCTACACACAGGCTTAACTAATCAAGCGCAGTGAGCATCAATTGCAAACAGGCTCACATTGTCAAACACAGAACAATTGAACACTACGGGCAGAATTTCCCCCCCTGTTGGGGGAGATTTTGATGGGTGGGCACGTGCAGGCGCGCTTCCGATTGGCACGGCGCCATCTTACATGGGCAGGCCAATTAAGGTCCGCCCAGTGTGATGTCTGCAGGGAAGCACTATGCGCTTCCTGTGCGGACGGGGGGGAATCCCAAAATCAAGCGTGCGCTCTTTCGCGCATGCGCACGAAAAAGTACACTCATCTCCCTGAGGCTAAGTGCTGCCTCAGGGAGACCGCCTCTACTTCTAAAAATATTAAAAATAGAAAAAAAATAATTCCCTTACATGTCCCCTCACATGACAATGTCACATGAGTTGGGACATGTTCATAATTTCCAAAAAAACTTTATTAAAATTTTTAAAACCCTACATGAAACCTCATCCCGCCTGTGGATGAGGTTTCATGTTTTTTCTACTTCCCGCCGGGACTCCTGGCCTGCCCGCCAAACTTAAGGTTGGATGGGCAGGTCCACTAATTACTTTAATTGATCTGTCAATGGCCTCAATTGGCCATTGACAGGTCGGCAGGCACGCAGCTGATTTTGCTGCGTCCTCGCCTTCCTGAAAATTTAAATGGGGTGCGGTGACGTTGGGAGTTCCGCCCGACATCACCGTGCGTCATTTTACGCGTCGGTGAGTGGGCCCTGCTTGCTGACGGGAAAATCCTGCTCTACATTAGCAACATCAGATATCAGGAGCACAGAGGAGAACTGAGGTTATGAATCCATGGTACAACACTGAAGAACACCCTAAATACACAGAAAGGGCCCAAAAAGAGGCACTGGCCCCATGTTTCATACAATTAACAGGGAAGCGCCAGGCAAATGATAAATTCTCCAGGAATGAAATAGCGCTCAAGCCTCAGTAAGAAGGACAGACCTATGGAAAGGAAAGGTGCTGCAAACATTTCTGCCGTGCAATGATAAATTTATGGCTAAGTTTATCCCACCAGAGTCACATTTTTAAAAAATTAATTTGTTACAAATTTAATTTTTAAGTTTGGATAGTAGGGTTCATGGGGAACTAATAAAGACCCTAAAATCAATTTCATAGATTGCTTTTACGATGGGTGTCAGTTTTCATTGGCTGTGCTTCTGTGACAGAGACAGTAGTAAAAATATTTTTCAGGAACTAAACAATCTCCTAAGTCTCCAAATGGTGGGCAGAAAGCATACATTCATTACGAACTGGAAGTCCATCAAGGGCCAAAGAATATTTTGCACGTGTTTCAGGCCCCCATTGAAAGATTGGTTTGCTCTGAGGGACTGCTTGTTAAGCTGCAGCCAACAAAGTTTTTAAAAACATACTTACCTGAACTTGGAGCATCTGTATTAAAAAACCACAACTCCAGTTGCCCATTTCTCCTCTTTCTGATCACACCCACTTCCCTATTTACCTGCAGTTTAATAATGGGGATCCTTAGGTCTCCCAATTCTGACATGGAAAATGAACCCAATGCCCAGTCAGGGCACCCCTGAATTTTGAGGCCATGATTTGCCCCTATAACACCTGTTAACTCTGATTCATAGTCAGCTCTTTCCCTTGTACCAATGCCTGTCTTGAATTAAAAATGTCATCAACAGTCAGGTCAGTAAGATAACTCTATGAACATGTTTGAGTGGGCTTACAGAAAATTATTCCTTCCCTGTTTAAAATCAGTAGCCGTGGAAAGTTTACCTGTGGTTTTTCTGCTCAACACCACTTGGTACAGTAGGTCTGAGTCCATTTGCAAAACAGTTATAGTGCTGGAGATGCTGTGAGCATTTTTAACTGTCAAAAAATCAAGTTCAGCTAAAGGATGCATTTGGAATTGTAAGAATTGAATGACTTAATGCATTTCCAAAAATAGAATTAAAAACAGCATGATGTAACTTTTTAATGAACTGTTTTTAACTGAGAAATAATTACCTTCAGGACATCTGATTGCAGAGTGAAATTAAATGAAACACCGCTGGTATCTCAACTACCATACAATCAGATATCTGGATTCCCTGAAATTGTTAATGATCCCATTTTGCTAAGTCAGAAGATTCTAGCTGTCTTTTCCAGAAGGGTCTTTATGTGTGGTGATGGTGCAGTATAATTGCACATTGTGGTTCCTCTCATCTCCTAATTCCTAATTACTACAATAACAATAATAATCTTAGAATACTCCCCTAATTTCTCAGCGCATTGTCTGGTGTGTTACTGAAACTTATCAATGTGTAACGTTTCAGGTTAGATCCTCATTCTGTCCCTTCGCTAGCTTATCTAAACTGAAGCTACGGAAAAGAAGAACCAACAATGGGTTGCCACTCTTGATGATTATCCATTGGTTTGAGTAGACATCAGGTGAAGACGAGATTGTACTTGGGCCTGAAGACACTTATAGTCAAATATCTTGTTGACATTCACTATCCCCACAGCAGGAGGTTGGGTTCCCTTGTCACTGCAATTTTAACTGCTGGAATTTTGACAGCATGGACTCTGCCTGGCACAGCGATGTGGGGGACTAACTAATAAAGGATAGTCATGCCCCAATGGTGTCATCTAAAGGGGGATCCACATGATGACAAACCTGCCACTGAAATATCCTGAGAGGCAACAAGTGGTCAGAATTGGTCAAGGTAAGAATATTATTCAATTTTTATGAAGTACATAAGTGGTATAGATGGGAACAAGTTACAAAGGGACATGGATGACAAGTGAGTGGGCAAAACTGTAGCAAATGGAGTTTAATGTGGGCAAGTGTGAGGTCATCCACTTTAAATCCGAGAAAGACAAATTGGAATATTTTCTTTGAAGTGAAAGATGAAGGGAGGAATTTAATGCTTCTCCCAAAGGCGGCTGGGAGGCTTGCAGGCCTGTATAAATCGGGTGGGAAGGTGCAGGGTGGAGGCCCCATCACCTTCCCGACCCCACCTGCTGATTACATCCAGGCCAGGAAGGGTCGAGGATGGCCTTCCTGCCCAGAAGCCAATTGAGGCCCTTAAGTAGCCACTTAAAGGCCACTTAAGAGCTCATCCCATTCATCCCATCACTTCTGGTATTCAACCAGTGGCAGACAGGGGCCATAACATCTACGGAATCAACCAGGTAAACCCTAGTGGGTATGCCTGTGGCATGGTGTTGGGGGTGGGGTGGGGGAGGGCTCCTCTTACTTGCATAGCCCAGGCCCGATGGGGAGGCAAGCCAGTGGCAATAAAGACACCTGTCTGCCCTTAAAATTAAACCCCACCACCCCCTAGGCCGGAGCCTCTCCGACTGGCCTCAGTAAGCCTGCCTCACTTACCTTTACACCAGGCTCCAGTGATAATGTTCAGGCTGTGTCTACAGCAGGACTGGCAGTGACCACTGCTCCCATTAGTGCTGCTGGTACTGGAGCGCTGGTGGCCTTTGATTGGACAGCAGCCCTTGAAGGCAGGATATCTGCCCTGACTACAACTTGGTAAGTGACTGATTGGCATTAAATTGAGTTGGGGGGCTTGAAATGGCCACAGCAGGGTTTTCACTAGCTCTCCATCTGTTGGATGGGCCCACCGCCGCGAGCATGAAATTCTACCCTAGGGCCATGGAGGTGCAAAGGGATTTAGGTATCCATGTAGCCAAATCACTAAAAGATAATGTAGAGGTGCAAAAGGTAACCAAAAAAAAAGCTAATGGAATGTTGGTTCATTTTCAAGGAGATTGGAATACAAAAAATTGCAGAAGTTCAGCTTGGTCAGAACACATCTGAAGCACTGACTCGCATTTTGGGCAACACTTCTAGGTAAGTTTGGAAAGTTGAGGGGTGATCAAATCAAGGGGCTGGACTTTCATGGTCTCTTTTGGGACTAAATGGGGGTCAGGTGGGGAATAAAATGGCGGCCAGGTTTCAGATCCATAAATTCAACACCCCCATTTCCGGTGCCAGCCATTTTCACTGGCATAGGGTAGAAGGCAGGTTGGAAACTCTGCACACTGCAATGTAGAAGTTTCTGGCACCATTCTAGAAGTGGGCATTTCAGAACTTCTGCAATTTTCATTGAGGTGGCTGTTTTGGAAATCACACCTGCAGAGTGGAGACATAAACCATGGATTGGAAACAGGAAGAGTATAAAAGATGAGTAAAATTTGTGCATTTCCAAACTTTGGTCTTTGGATGTGTTTGTTTAGATTGTCTACTGGATAAAGTGCCATTTTGTATTGTAAAATATTTAAAGCCCAGTGTGAGATTCAGAGTTAATTGTTTAAACTCTCGCCATTGCTTTCACAGCTTAGCCATCCATTTGGCTGTTTGAAAGCTTTGAACTTTGTACAGGTCATCATGAAATGCAGTAGACTGAATTATATCAGTGTTTACTAAAGTGAGTGATGATAGTGCTGTGGTTGGAAAAGTTAAATAATAGTTATCGGATTGTTACCTCTGACAACTGGAAACTTGTCAAGTGAAAAAAAAACTGCACTGTAAAAGTGGAAAAGTCTTTGGATGCATTTGTTTAGATTGTCTACTGGATAAAGTGTTATTTTGTATTGTAAAATATTTAAAGTCCAGTGTGAGATTCAGAGCTAATTGTTTGAACTCTCTCCATTGCTTTCACAGCTCAGCCATCCATTTGGCTGTTTGAAAAGCTTTGACAGGTGTATGAGCTTTTGGCTGCTTTTAAAAGCACTAATGGGTTCTCTACTGCAGTGATTGTTTACTTATTGGACATGGGAATGTGAGTTAAATGGCTTGGTTTCCTTCTAAGGTACTAATGGATTCTGCACTGAAGAATTTGTTTATTTAGCTGTCTTGGGGAATGTGAGGTTGATTATTTTGACAGTTTTATGAGCTTCTGAAGTTAATAATAGGGGTTCAAGTGCATATTGAAGTGATGTTTGCTGTCATGAAGCTATTAATGTTTTTAATATTTTGGAAAATATTTTTCTTTTAAAACAGAGATTTAGTCTGTGGGTGTGTCTTAATTGGATTAAAGCCAGCTGGTCTGGGTGCTTTGATGTACTAGTTTTGAGATGTAAACAGAGAGGTAATGTGCATTTGTATTTTTTGAATAGAGCATTCAAGAAGTGGGGTGAAAACTTGATGCCTTTCTAACAGCTACCAAGCAATATGTTTATATTACTAATAAAATTGGTACTATGAAAGGGATTTCATTGTTAAAAGGTGACATTCAAAGAGATTGTCTCAAAAACTGAACTAGGCTATTTAGAAATGGTATCAGGAAACAGTTTTTCCACATGAATAGTAGTGGAAATCTGGAACTTTTTCTCCCCCAAAATGCTGTGAATGAGGGGTGAATTAAAATTGAAATTTTCAAGACTGAGATTTTTCTTTTTATGGGGTAAGTTTTTCAAGGGATATGGTACTAGAACTGAGATACAGATCAGCCATGATCTAACTGAATGGCAGAATGGATTTGAGGGGTTGAAAGGCCTAATCCTGTTCTTATATTTCTATGATGCTTTGTTCCAGGACTAAGCACATAATATAGGTTGATGAGTGATACCCTAAAGTCCCATTCACCAGCCATGTAAATCTTCAGGACCCTGTGACCAAATTGACAGGTGAGCAAGATGCTCCCCTGGTGGCATAGCAAGCACGCCTTCCCCAACCAATACAAATATATTAACCAGTCATCTTGTCTCATTGCTGCCCATACTGCTTTCTTGTTTTCCCTTTTCCTAAATAAAAGTTGTATTACATTGTAGGTATCCCCAACTTGTACTAAAGTCACACAAATCTTTCCCAAGATTTATTTTCCCCAATAATTTATATAGATTTTTCTTTTCCCACCTATTTCCATTATTTTTAAATATATTTCCATCCATTGTTTTATCTCTACCTTTTAGCCTTTTTTGATTCCTTCACCCCACCCCACCCCCACTAGGGCTATCTGTACCTTGCTTGTCCTGCTTTCTACCCTTAATTAGCACATTCCTTTGATAATATCACCACCTCCAACACCTCTTTGTCCTTTTGACTGTGACATCTTTTGGTTATCTCCACCTATCACTGGCCCTCTATCCAGCTCTACTTGTCCCACCCTGCCTTAAACCAGCTTATATTTCACCTCTCTTCTATTTTTACTTAGTTCTGTTGAAGGGTCATTCGGACTCGAAACGTTAACTGTGTTCCTCTCCGCAGATGCTGCCAGACCTGCTGAATTTTTCCAGATAGTTTTGTTCAAATCTTTCCTAATTCTGGTATAATATGCAAAGCAGAGTTTAATTGGGAATGCTTGAGGGCTTTTCAGTTTTGGGTGTGGTGCAGCTACATGCTTCACTTATGGTTGGAAAGCAGCTATTAGCTCAGCTCTCATGAATTTATTTACATCATGCAGAATTGACACCTTCAAGGGAATTACACTTCAGTTGAATGCTTTGAATGTACAAAATCATAAACGTGTAACTAAAGCAATGGAGTTTTTAGGATTCAGTCCCTAAATTCACTTGTGATTGATTCATCATTTATCTCACATGTATGAAGTTTCCCTTCTGAGCTTGTTTAATTACCAGTGCAGTGCCTGTTTCTGAACACTTTATTTGGCTGCATCTTTTGAGGTCAGAAAAAGAACAGCACAGCAGAAATGTTGCCTGCCTGTTCTGCTGACTGGCAATTTTGAATATGATGAAGGGGAAAGTGGCTGGATGGGGAGGATGGCTAAAAGGCCGACAAAAATAATTAATGTCAGGTTGTCAGCAAATGGTATTTGTGTGTTCACTTCATTTTTCTTTCTGAATGTGTTAGAGCAAGTGTTGTTCTGACCAACTGTTTTGCTTCAAGTCATTTTTGCTTTTGAAGGACCAGGAGATTGCAATCAAGAGAAAGCTCTGTTGACCTATCCTTAATGAAAACTGGATGTCAAGTTTTACATAGTTGCTGATCAATTCTTCCAGTCAACTGGGGATAAAGATACTTGACCTGACTCATCCTCTCTTTAATGGGTGACATTCTGTATCGTAAGAACAGATTAGAAGGTAAGGATTACAATTATTCTTTTTAGTGACATTTGAACTTCTCAGGAGAAGGATAGTGGTGTTGAGAAATGGAATAATTTTCCATTTTAAGCACCCAGTATCAGCACCAAGCATCCAAAGTCATATGCAGCATGCATGATAAGTGAAATGTTACATTTGAAATTTTGCATTACTTGTTTACTTTGTAGTATGTTGTGAGTGGTTGACTCTCTTACATTATGTACATCTGTGTGTAACTGAGAGACAACACAAAGACAGAGTTAAATTAAAGGAGGGATAACTTGAAAGTTTGTTAAAAATCATAAAGTTGCAAATCATCTATCATCTGTAAAGCAGCAAAAGCATGCTCTCAGAACAAGTCTTGTTAGGTTTCTAACACATCAGGATTTTTAGAGATTGTGTCCAGTAAGTTTTCAGCAGAGGAAACAGTCTGAAAAGTGGCACTCTCCCTCTCTCCCTTTTGGAACAAGTGTATTGACCAGTTCGATAAGTCAACTATCAGAAACCTACCAGTGAACTGAGATCTCGTAAAATGACAACATCTTCTACATCTGACCACACCCACAAAACCAGCTAATCCAAATCGGCCTCAACATTTAACATTCTATGCCTTAAGGACAAGCAAAGGGCACTTAACCGTATATTCTTTTTGTTGTAGGATGTTGGTCACATCTCAGTAGCTTTTAATAAAGTTTTCGTAGTCTAAAGCAGTTTAACTGTAAGTTTTTATTAACTACCAGAACTATTTACAAAGATGTAGGGCAGAATCGTCCCAGATTTGCACTGAGTGTGGTAGCCTGCGGATAAAAGGACATCTTATCCAATGGTAGGTTTTCACACTGTATTGTCCCAAACCCTTCATATTACTCATGCATGCCCGGGAAACACGCCGTTTCCATGGTGGGCGGGGTCTCATTTGCCTGCCACGCCATCACCTCGTCACTTCATCATGCTAGGAGCTATATTTAAAGTCCAGCCACTCACACACATCTCAGTGCTTCCAGCCCACAACCAGCAGGAAAGATGTCCATGAAAGGCTAAAAGACTGCAGCCTCCAGGTTTAATGACGGGTCACTCAAATGCCATTTGGGTGCTGTGGAGGCCCGCTGTGATGTCCTCTACCCTCGCTCTGGCTGCAGGATGGGCAGTGGCATCACCAATTCAGCATGGCAGGCGATGGCAGTGGTGATCAATGCCAATGCTGCATAGAATAAGTTGACCATCCAATGTAGATAGAGGATGAATGATCTCATCCATGCAGCCAGGGTAAGGCAACCATCTCATCACTCTAAACTCACACACTCAAGCCCATCACACATTCACTGGCATCTCACTCACTGCCAGCTCAAGGGACATCACTACCCATTCTCACACACACCCATCTGGCCTCATCTCCTCTGGAGACTGCCTCCTCAGCCCTCACCATCTTGAGGCCACTTGTACAGATCAGCATGTGTCCCCACACCTTGGGATACCATCTTTCCCCAGTACAGCTCTCGTCCTGCAGCCTCTTCCCTTTCCTGCCCCAAGCAAGATCTTGCTCTGCAACTATTGAAAAGCCACCCCCATATGGCTGATCTGGTAGGTAGAGACCTACCCATGAGCCTCCCTAAAAGTAATGTGGTGCTGTCTGTGAAGCCTGGTGCTGATGGCTGTGAGTGCTGACTGAAGCAAGGTAGGCAAACAAACCTTAAAGTCCTGAGCACACGTCGCTATGTGCTGTTGTGAAACACTTTGTCGTGTATTCCTGATGTGGGCAAATGATCCAATAGGTTGGGGGAATGAGTTTGGCGGGCTGGCCTTATAATGATATGCTGATGTATTATAATGAAGTTCCTGATATCCGATGGCGGGAAACGCAGCCCACCATCTGCGGGCTGAGCAGATGATTGCAAATTGGTTTCACGCCGTTGTGAAACCGAACACGCCATCTTGTCCGCTCATGCCACTGAATACACCCAATGCCGGAGGGCATGGAAAATCTCGGCCATAGTAAAGGGTACAATCTAGGAGCTGTCTCCATGCTTGGGTCTGCAAGCAGCTCTGTCCAACACCACATTGACCTGTAGGTGCGGGTCATGTATTCTCTTACATCTCTGTCCCATGTTAACCCTGGATGTGCCAGACCCTTATACTACACTTATAACATTTTTTTATTGGACCCTAACTTCCCTTATTTCTGATACCTGTGTGTGATGTCACATTTTTTATTATATTGTTTTCTTGGGTTTAGTGGTTAATAAATTTGCTCTTTCTTTAACTCAAGAACACCTTGTTTGATTGGCTCCTTATTGCTCACTGCATAAATAGTTAAATATAGTTGGATTTGGAAAAGGCATATCCTCATGGAAAAGAAACTTAAATCTTTGTTGTCACCAACCGAGGAGGTTGAATTGAGGGGAGCCAGCTCACAGCTTCTCACTTGGTCATATCAGCTGACATCAGCAAAATGTTCCATCAAGCTGATGCCTTCTTTCTACAGGAAATGTGATGATCATGTTGTCCCCTGCAAACAAAACCTCAATCACTTGGTGATTTATCTTTCCACAGCTACTAGATTGACTTAGCATATATCCATCTCTTTAAACAGTGATGTAACATTTGCAATTCTCCAATTCCAGCACATCCCAGTGTCTAAGGAGGATTGGAAGTAGCATGCCTCCTCCCCTCAGTAACCTAGGATCTAAGATGCATCCCACACAAACTGGGTGACTTCTCTAAAAGCAAAATACTGTGGATGCTGGGAATCTGAAATAAAAACAGGAAATGATGGGAAAACTCAGCAGGTCTGGCAGTATCTGTGGAAAGAGAAACAGAGTTAATGTTTCGAGTCTGTATAACTGAAGAAGAGTCATATGGACTTGAAATGTTTACTCTGTTTCTCTCTCCACAGATGCTGACAGACCTGCTGAGTTTTTCCAGAATTTCCTGTTTTTATTATGGGTGACTTTTCTACTTTTATCAGCCTTTTAAGTAACTCCTCTTTAGTTAGTTTAGTTCTTTCCAATAGCTCTACTTCCTCCTTCTTTACTGCTACATTGGCTGCATCCTCTTATCCAGTGAAGACGGATACAAAGTACACATTTAGTATATCACATTCCCTCTTCCACCACAAAAATATTTCCTTTTTTGTCCATAGTCAGCTCCGCCCTTCCTTTGCTTACACTTTTACTATTTGAATGATTGGAGAAGTACATGTGGGAACTTGCGTAAGTTTATAGGATGCAGATTATATGGCATGGAGGAAACACTGTTATATCGCATAGCTTATGTTATTGTGTGTATTGGGCAACGTGAGTCTTGAGCAGCACATAAAGGATGTGAGAATTGCTTTGGGAAGTAATTCAAATCATTCTAAATATGCAACTAGAATAAACTGTAACAATAATAAGATTGACACATATCCATCACAACACACTAAACAGGAATCAGATAGTGGTACACCCACCATAACTCCCAGTACCATTCTTGCTGACAACAACTAGTTGCCATCTTCACTGAATAAAGATCAAACAAATTCCCAATAGGAATTACTTAGCATAAAGAGGACACTCAATGGCAAGGCCTAAAGGGGAACAGGCTCTCTAACCTTATGTGCTGACATTTTATCTAAAGGGATAAGTACCGACAATTTTATTGATATTTTTCATCATTAATCTGCAGAAGTTCAATTTGCAGCTGCTCACATTTAGCACATGCCTAGCTCTGGGACTGAAATTTATTTAAGGAAATTACTGCACTACTTCTTGAAGTTTGAAGATTCATCAGTTATGCACTTTTCAGTTTAAGTCTTTGCAACATAAGTCAACAGGGAATATCATGAAACCTCCCAGAAGAGGGCAGCTCAGGTACAGGAACTTTGACTGCAAAACAGGTTTGAATCCCATGCAGGGCAATCTTTATTTAAGTTCTCTTTTTTATTATTCATTCATGGGATGTGGGCGCCGCTGGCTGGGCCAGCATTTATTGCCCATCCCTAGTTGCCCTTGAAAAGGTGGTGTGGAGCTGCCTTCTTGAACCACTGCAGCCAATGTGGTGTAGGTACACCTACAGTGCTGTTAGAAAGGGAGTTCCAGGATTTTGACCTAGCGACAGTGAAGGAATGGAAATTATATTTCTAAGTCAGGATGGTGAGTGACTTGGAGGGGAGCTTCCAGGTGGTGGTGTTCCCATCTATCTGCTGCCCTTGTCCTTCTAGATGGTAGTGATCATGGGTTTGGAAGGTGCTGTGGTAGGAGCTTTGGTGAATTCCTGCACTGCATCTTGTAGATGGTACACACTGCTGCTACTATGCGTCAGTAGTGGAGGGAGTGAACATTTGTGGATGTGGTGCCAATCAAGTGGACTGCTTTGTCCTGGATGGTGTCAAGCTTCTTGAGTGTTGTGGGAGCTGCACTCATCCAAGCAAGTGGGGACTATTCCAGCACATTCCTGACTTGTTCCTTGTAGATGGTGCACAGGCTTTGGGGAGTCAGGAGGTGAGTTACTCGTCGCACAATTCCTAGCATCTGACCTGCTCTTGTAGACATAGTATTTATATGGCTAATCCAGTTCAGTATCTGGTCAATGGTAACCCCCAGGATGTTGATAATGGGGGATTCGGTGATGGTAATGCCATTGAACATCGAGGGGCGATGGTTGGATTCTCTCTTGTTGGAGATAGTCATTGCCTGACACTTGTGTGGCACGAATGTTACTCGCCACTTGTCAGCCCAAGCCTGGATGTTGTCCAGGTCTTGCTGCATTTGGACATGGACTGCTTCAGTATCTGAGGAGTCGCGAATGGTGCTGAATATTGTGCAATCATCAGTGAACATCCCCACTTTTATGATGGAAGGAAGGTCATTGATGAAGCAGCTGAAGATAGTTGGGTCGAGGACACTACCCTGAGGAACTCCTGCTGTGATGTCCTGGAGCTGAGATGACTGACCTCCAACAACCACAACCATCTTCTTTAGTGCTAGGTATGACTTCAACCAGTGGAGAGTTTTCCCTTTGATTCCCATTGACTCCAGTTTTGCTAGGGCTCCTTGTTGCCACACTCGGTCAAATGTGGCCTTGATGTCAAGGGCAGTCACTCTCACTTCACCTTGGGAGTTCAGCTCTTTTGTACATGTGTGAACCAAGGCTGTAATGAGATCAGGAGCTGAGTGGCCCTGGTGGAACCCAAACTGGGCATCAGTGAGCAGGTTATTGCTAAGCAAGTGCCGCTTGATAGCACTGTTGATGATCCCTTCCATTACTTTACTGATGATAGAGAGTAGCCATTAGGGTGGTAATTGGCCGGGTTGGATTTGTCCTGCTTTTTGTGGACAGGACATTCCTGGGCAATTTTCCACATAGCCAGGTAGATGCCAGTGTTGTAGCTGTACTGGAAAGGCTTGACTAGGGCACGGCAAGTTCTGGAGCACAAGTTTTCAGTACTATTGCCAGAATATTATCAGGGCCCATAGCCTTTGCATTATCTAGTACCTTAAGCTATTTCTTGATATCATGTGGAGTGAATCGAATTGGCTGAAGACTGGCATCTGTGATACTGGGGCTGAGATGGATCATCCACTCAGCACTCCTGGCTGAAGATTGTAGCAAATGCTTCAGCCTTATCTTTTGCACTGATGTGCTGGGCTCCTCCATCATTGAGGATGGGGATATTTGTGGAGCCTCCTCCTCCAGTGAGTTGTTTAATTTTCCACCACCATTGATGACTGGATATGGCAGGACTGCAGAATTTAGATCTGATCTGTTGATAGTGGGATCGCTTAGCTTTGTCTATCATTTGCTGCTTATGCTATCTGACACTTCCTTCAGTAATATGAGTTTTGCCAATTCCTGCCCAATCAGGATCTTTCAAACTTGAACACCTTGTCTTCTCAGTTTAGAGGAACTTTAAAATCCTCTAACATCTAACTGTTTTCCTAAATTTTTCTCACTTTTGCCTTCCAACCACAAACTTCACATTTGACTAATTAAATCACAATTTCCTGATTGATCTGTTCTTGTTTTGTAAATTTTTAACTTGAACCTGGCCTCTTATTTGGTCTTCTCAATAAACTTAAATAAATATTGCCTGGGTGAATTAAGACAAATAAAAAGGGCAATCTTAAAGTTGTCCACCTAGAGGAAACTGGTGGGTGGAGAACTCACCCACTGATGTCCTACTCTGTTCTTGCATGATTCAATTTTAACCTACTCTTTTGAATATGCAAGAAGGACATCTGCTGGAAAATGACATGCTTGTTCCCGAAGTATAAAATGTGGACTCTGAAGTCTTTTTTTTAACGAGGGTACTGAGCAGGGAAGCGTTTTATGGCTTTCTAGCAGGAGGAGGAGCTGGAGCCAGAAGAGGTTATGTCTTTTTAACTCTGAGTGCCACATGGAAGGTTTAGAACTTTCTTCCCTTGGTCTCACTCCCCCAATCATGACATCTTCCTAGAATCCCATCTTCTTGGTGTAACTGAGTGTCGTGATTGTTCCTTTGGTCCCTGGCAGAGAGCTCCTTCTGCCCACCAGCTAGTTGACATTTCTCACTGGATTTGGGTGGGAAGCTGACCAGGGACATGCCTTGACAGACATCCAGCCAATTGCCGACTTAAGCTTGAATTGTATAGATTATAGAGTCATTTGATCTAGGGCTCGGGGTCAGAGATAAATTGTCACAAAAAGCCCTTAGATAATTTTGACCCTGCCTGCCCAGTGGAAACTAGGATAAAGTTTCCCTGGAGACCAACCTGCCTAAATTTCTCACTGTGCCTGCTGTCTTCCATCTTAACCTACTTCTCTGTACAGGTGGCAAGGACACCTGTCTGAGATCATCAGGGTTTGGTGACCTTATGGAGAGCTGACTATAATTTTAACATGTGGTTTGAGTGGAGAAGCAAGTGAATATAAGAGCCAGGACCAGTAGAGGCCAGCAGGTCAGAAACTTTTTAACTTTCCATGTGAGGCCAGGAACAGCAGGCTAAGTGTAAATCCTGCTAAAATAGCTGTATTTGTCACAAAACATAGGCCAGAATTTTATGTTCGGCATGTGGGTGCGCGCCTGACATGCCCGAGCGTAATTTGATGCACGATGACGTCGGGCGTGTGTCCCAATGTCATCATGCACTCGCACAATATTTCGTTTGGCGGGCACGTGCCAGAGTCAGCTGCGGGCCAACCGATAATTGAAAGACCTTTTAAGGCCATTAACAAGGTAATTAACTTGAAATTTATGCTGCCCATCCAATCTAATGGTTGGCGGGCAGGTGAAAAGGCCAAGTGGCCTTTACATTTTTTAGGAAACCTCATCCACGAGCGGGATGAGGCTTCCTAAACTAATACACCTTAAATAAAAACTTTATTTTGAAATTAAAAACATGTCTCATCTCATGTGACACAGTCACATGAGGGGACATGTTTTATTAAGGTTTTATTGTTTTTATTAATTTTTTTAAAAAGCGATTCAATCTCCCTGAGGCAGCTCCATGCCTCAGGGAGATTGAAGCGCTCTTTCGCGTGCATGCGCGAACTGCACACCAGGCCCACTCTCCCTCCTCCCCTCATCCGCACAGGTAGCGCTGAGCGCTGCCGCTCACGATCCACGCAGGGCGGCCTCAATTGGCCTGCTCATGTGAAATCGCAGAGCAGAGCCAATCTCAGGAGGCGGTCGGCTTCCTGATCACTGCCCACCCGCTCCCGCTGAGCCCGCCCGATGAGGGGAAAATTCTGGCCATAGAATCAAGTGCACCGATCTTAATGGAATAGATATGTGCATCACAAAATACGAATTGCATATACTGTAACCAAACAACTCAATCAAATCAGCAACATTTTTACAGTATGGAAATAAACAGTAACTGTACAAACTGCTTTTAAACTTTGCTCCTGAGGATGACATTCCTCCTCGGTGTTACACAAGGCTCATCTGAGAAAGGAGAGACCTATGCCATTGATGATGTGTTGGCTAGGATGGCTACGCTGGAACTGTGACATACTAGTCCAGCACAAATACACCAGAACGTTTAAATCTCATTTCTAGGTTTTGCTTTGTACACTTTATTTGAATAATGCTTTCTAAATTTTGAGTTCAATTATTACAAAACATTTTTAATGCAGTGAGTTCTATGATCAAAGAAAAAAAATTGCGTTCCATTATAAAGGATGCAATGGCGATTTTTTAATCAGTGTATTTTTCTGTACGATACGGAAACTTTGTGCCCTCTGTTGAACTTATTCCCTCAATTTTGCTTGTAATAATTGCTCATTGATTTCTTTGAACTCTTGCTGCAGTGAATCTGAATTTAATCCTTTTGGAATCAGGATGGTCATTGATCTTTACAACAAATCACATTAGACAGAAACCCCACAGAAGGAGACCATTCAGCCCATCCTGCATGTGCTAGCTGTTTGAAAGAGCAATTCAATTAGTCGCATTCCTTTGATCTTTCCCCATAGCCCTACAAATTTTCCAACTTCAAGCTGAAATGTGATTTGGGAAATGTGGACTGTAAACAGTTTCTCAAAGGTAAATCAATGTCAGAACAGTGGAAGGCATTCAAGGATGTGACAATGAAGTTCAGAACAAATATGTTCCCATGAAGGAAAAAGCATCGAACTCCCAAATCTAATCATGAACCTGCCTCCCACAACACCTGCCAACCCCCCCACCATGCACCCCTCACCACCACCACCCACCGCACACCCACCCCCCACCCCTACCCAAGCCCCTCCCGGATTTCAAAGGGCATATAGGGTAGGATAAGGCATAAAAAGGAAGCTTAGGTCAGATAACTGAGAGCTCAATACTGCAGAAAGTTCACAGACCCATTGGGCCATACAGTCACAGACTTAGAATCATTATGGCACAGGAGTAGGTCCTTCAGCCCATCAAGTCCATGCTGGCTCTCTGTCCAATCCAAGCAGTTCCATTTTCCGTTCTATCCCTGCAAGTCTATTTCCCTCAAGTGCAGATTCAATTTCCTTTCAAAATCATCCATCATCTCTGCTTCCATTACCCTCCTGGGCAGTGAATTCTAGATCATTATTACTCGCTGTGTAAAAAAGTTCTCCCTCACATCTCTCCATGCCTCTCTTGCTGAAAGCCTTTAATCTCTAACCCCTAGTCTTTGTACCATCAGCTATTGGGAACAACTTTTCTTTCTCTACCTTATCTAAACCTGTCATAATTTTGTATGCCTCTATCAAATTTCCCTTTAATCTCCTTTGCTCCAAGGAGAACAACTCAGCTACCTAACCTTGTAGCTACAATTCCTCATCCCTGGAACCATTCTGCTAAATCCCCTTTCAAGGAGATCTTCTCATGGATCCTTGCATCCTTCTTAAACTGTGATGACCAGAACTGGGTGCACTACTCTAACCAAGCTTTATAAAGTTTTAGAATAACCTCCCTGCTTTTGTACTCAATACCTATATTTATGAAACACAAGATGTTTTGTGAAATACTCGCTCAATCCCTTCAAAGATCTATGCATATGAAGCTCCTCTGTCCTTGCACACACTTTAGAATGGTGCCATTAAATCTATTAGGCCTCTCTCTATACCTTCTGCCAAAATGTATCACCCCACACTTCTTTGTGTTAAAATGTATCTGCCACTTGTCTGTCCATTCTGCTAAAATATCTATGCCTTGCTGCAATCAATTGGTACAATCCTCACATCCAAGTTGGTATAATCAACAGATTTTGAAATTTTACTCTGTATTCCAATATCTAAGTCACTTATATATATCAAAAAAGCAGTGCTCCTAGCACTGACCCTTGGGAACACAACTGTCTACCATCCTCCAGTCTGAAAATCCACCATTTACCACAACTCTCTATTTTCTGTCCTTAAGCCATTTTTAAATCCAAGTTGACACTGACCCTACTATTCCATGAGCCTCAAATCAGTCAACTAGGCTTTTACGTGGTACTTTGTGAAACATTTTCATAAAATTCATATAGACAACATACATTGAAAAATTGACCGATCTGTAGTTATTTAGGAATATCCACACATTGTCTTGAATAAGGATGTCACTTTATTTTATTCATTCACAGGATGTGGGCATTACTCGCTAGGCCAGCATTTGTTGCCCATTCCTAATTGCCCTTGAAAAGGTGGTGGTGAGCCGCCTTCTGAAATTACTGAAGTCTTTGTGGTGTAGGTACACCTGCTGTTAGGCAGGGAGCTCAAGGAATTTGACCCGGCAACAGTGAAGGAACTGCTATATAGTTCCAAGTGAGGATGGTGTGTGGTTTGGAGGGAACTTGCAGGTGATAGTGTTCCAGGTGGTAGCAGTCGTGGGTTTGGAAGTGTTGTCGAAGGAGCCTTGGTGAGTTGCTGCATTGCATCTTGTTGATGGTGCACACTGCTGCCACTGTGCATCTGTGATGGGGGGAGTGAATGGTGGATGGGGTGCCAAACAAGTGGGCTGCTTTGTCCTGAATGGTGTCAAGCTTCTTGAGTGTTGATGGAGCTCATCCAGGCAAGTGGAGAGTATACCATCAGACTCCTGACTTGTGCCTTATAGATTGTGGATAGGCTTTGGAGAGTCAGAGGTGAGTTAATCTCCACAGAATTCAGGGGACTGCTCTTATGGAGCCTTATTAGACCCATGGGCTTCTCTCGCAACTTCTATCACTCAGATCTGGAGAGGCCTATTTTATTACAATGGGAACACATTGGTATTCTCCTTTTGGGCTGCAGGAGGGCTTCTCGCACCCTCATTTGTATAGTTCCTTCAGTGTGGAGGGTCTTTCCTATCTTTGTTGCCCTGCTTATCTTTCCAGTGGTCATGGGGATGGTTTGGAAAGGGTCTGCCTGAGTGTCCAGGCCTAAAGCTGAGACCTTAGCTGTCTGCTATGACTGCTGCATCCCTGGCTGTTTTTGCTCCTCAAGGTGCATCTGTAGGTTGGAGGGTAAGCAACTTTTGAATTCTTCCAGCAATTTCAAATCAAGCAATCTCTCAGAGGTGCACGAGATTTTTAAAGAACAGATCCAACGGTCGAACATAATTTGCTTCAACCATTCAAACTTGAAGTAGGTTTGTGTGGGTTTCTTACGAGTGTCCTGGGATTGCTGGTGATATGTCTCTGGGGCTAGCTCATAGGTACTGAGGATGCAGCCTTTATCTGTTTATAATTTGTGGACACATCAGGAGGCAGCATGAAGTAGACCTGTTCAGCTCTCCCTGGCAGCTGCCCTTGAATTAAAAATGTTCAGATAACTGATGGCCATTTTACTTGTCCTGTTACTTTTTCAAAATGACGAGAAATGACTCCTTGTCACTCTTCGAATTTGGGAATGAATCCAGTGTACTTAAGGCCTCAGAGAGTTGTTCCGGGGTAGGGGGATAGGGGGTGCTACCAGGTATAGAGAGGTTTCCCCTTGCAGCTTCCAGCTGTCGGGTCTCTCTCTTCCTTTGAGCTGCTAGCTCCATTTCCAATTTTCGGAGCTGGAATTCTTCTCTCTCCCTTTCTCTCTCTCTTTTCC
>NW_027597320.1:0-87130 GCF_964194155.1 Cetorhinus maximus
TCCCTGAGAGAGAGAGCGGACTGAGAGACAGCAGTCAGTGTACAGATATCTCCCTGAGAGAGAGAGGGACTGAGAGACACCAGTCAGTGTACAGATATCTCCCTGAGAGAGAGAGAGGGGGACTGAGAGACACCAGTCAGTATACAGATATCACCCTGAGAGAGAGAGAGGGGGACTGAGAGACACCAGTCAGTGTACAGATATCTCTCTGAGAGAGAGAGAGACTGAGAGACACCAGTCAGTGTACAGATATCGCCCTGAGAGAGAGGGGACTGAGAGTCAGTGTACAGATATCTCCCTGAGAGAGAGAGGGGACTGAAAGACACCAGTCAGTGTACAAATATCTCCCTGAGAGAGAGGGGACTGAGAGACACCAGTCAGTGTACAGATATCTCCCTGAGAGAGAGAGGAGACTGAGAGACACCAGTCAGTGTACAGATATCTCCCTGAGAGAGTGACTGAGAGACACCAGTCAGTGTACAGATATCTCCCTGAGAGAGTGAGAGGGGACTGAGAGACACCAGTCAGTGTACAGATATCTCCCTAAGAGAGAGAGGACTGAGAGACACCAGTCAGTGTACAGATATCTCCCTGAGAGAGAGGGGACTGAGAGACACCAGTCAGTGTACAGATATCTGCCTGAGAGAGAGAGAGAGAGAGAGAGAGAGAGTGAGAGGGGACTGAGAGACACCAGTCAGTCTACAGATATCTCCCTGAGAGAGAGAGGGGACTGAGAGACACCAGTCAGTCTACAGATATCTCCCTGAGAGGGGACTGAGAGACACCAGTCAGTGTACAGATATCTCCCTGAGAGAGAGAGAGGGGACTGAGAGACACCAGTCAGTGTACAGATATCTCCCTGAGAGAGAGAGGACTGAGAGACACCAGTCAGTGTACAGATATCTCCCTGAGAGAGAGGGAACTGAGAGACCCCAGTCAGTGTACAGATATCTCCCTGAGACAGAGAGAGGGGACTGAGAGACACCAGTCAGTGTTCAGATATCTCCCTGAGAGAGAGAGGGGACTGAGTGACACCAGTCAGTGTACAGATATCTCCCTGAGAGAGAGGGACTGAGAGACACCAGTCAGTGTACAGATATGTCCCTGAGAGAAAGAGACTGAGAGACACCAGTCAGTGTACAGATATCTCCCTGAGAGAGAGAGGGACTGAGAGACACCAGTCAGTGTACAGATATCTCCCTGAGAGAGAGAGGGACTGAGAGACACCAGTCAGTGTACAGATATCTCCCTGAGAGAGAGAGAGGGGACTGAGAGACACCAGTCAGTGTACAGATATCTCCCTGAGAGAGAGTGGACTGAGAGACCCCAGTCAGTGTACAGATATCTCCCTGAGAGAGAGAGAGAGAGAGAGGACTGAGAGACACCAGTCAGTGTACAGATATCTCCCTGAGAGAGAGAGACTGAGAGACACCAGTCAGTGTACAGATATCTCCCTGAGAGAGAGGGGACTGTGAGACACCAGTCAGTGTACAGATATCTCCGAGAGAGAGAGAGAGGGGACTGAGAGACACCAGTCAGTGTACAGATATCTCCCTGAGAGAGAGAGGGGACTGAGAGACACCAGTCAGTGTACAGATATCTCCCTGAGAGAGAGAGAGGGGACTGAGAGACACCAGTCAGTCTACAGATATCTCCCTGACAGAGAGAGGACTGAGAGACACCAGTCAGTGTACTGATATCTCCCTGAGAGAGAGAGAGGGGACTGAGAGACACCAGTCAGTGTACAGATATCTCCCTGAGAGAGAGAGAGGGGACTGAGAGGCAGCAGTCAGTGTACAGATATCTCCCTGAGAGAGAGAGAGGGGACTGAGAGACACCAGTCAGTCTACAGATATCTCCCTGACAGAGAGAGGACTGAGAGACACCAGTCAGTGTACAGATATCTCCCTGAGAGAGAGAGAGGGGACTGAGAGACACCAGTCAGTGTACAGATATCTCCCTGAGAGAGAGGGGACTGAGAGACACCAGTCAGTGTACAGATATCTCCCTGAGAGAGAGAGAGGGGACTGAGAGACAGCAGTCAGTGTACAGATATCTCCCTGAGAGAGAGGGGACTGAGAGACACCAGTCAGTGTACAGATATCTCCCTGAGAGAGAGAGACTGAGAGACACCAGTCAGTGTCCAGATATCTCCCTGAGAGAGAGAGGGACTGAGAGACACCAGTCAGTGTACAGATATCTCTCTGAGAGAGAGGGGACTGAGAGACACCAGTCAGTGTACAGATATCTCCCTGAGAGAGAGAGGGACTGAGAGACACCAGTCAGTGTACAGATATCTCCCTGAGAGAGAGTGAGAGGGGACTGAGAGACACCAGTCAGTGTACAGATATCTCCCTGAGAGAGAGAGAGGGGACTGAGAGACACCAGTCAGTGTACAGATATCTCCCTGAGAGAGAGAGGGGACTGAGAGACACCAGTCAGTGTACAGATATCTCCCTGAGAGAGAGGGGACTGAGAGACACCAGTCAGTGTACAGATATCCCAATGAGAGAGAGAGAGAGAGGACTGAGAGACACCAGTCAGTGTACAGATATCTCCCAGAGAGAGAGACGGGACTGAGAGACACCAGTCAGTGTACAGATATCTCCCTGAGGGAGAGAGGGGACTGAGAGACACCAGTCAGTGTACAGATATCTCCCTGAGAGAGAGAGGCGACTGAGAGACACCAGTCAGTGTACAGATAGCTCCCTGAGAGAGAGAGACTGAGAGACACCAGTCAGTGCACAGATATCTCCCTGAGAGAGAGGGGACTGAGAGACACCAGTCAGTGTACAGATATCACCCTGAGAGAGAGAGGGGACTGAGAGACACCAGTCAGTGTACAGATATCTCCCAGAGAGAGAGACGGGACTGAGAGACACCAGTCAGTGTACAGATATCTCCCTGAGGGAGAGAGGGGACTGTGAGACACCAGTCAGTGTACAGATATCTCCCTGAGAGAGAGAGGCGACTGAGAGACACCAGTCAGTGTACAGATATCTCTCTGAGAGAGAGGGGACTGAGAGACACCAGTCAGTGTACAGATATCTCCCTGACAGAGAGAGGGACTGAGAGACACCAGTCAGTGTACAGATATCTCCCTGAGAGAGAGAGAGAGGGGACTGAGAGACACCAGTCAGTGTACAGATATCTCCCTGAGAGAGAGAGGGGACTGAGAGACACCAGTCAGTGTACAGATATCTCCCTGAGAGAGAGGGGACTGAGAGACACCAGTCAGTGTACAGATATCTGCCTGAGAGAGAGAGAGAGAGGACTGAGAGACACCAGTCAGTGTACAGATATCTCCCTGAGAGAGAGGGGACTGAGAGACACCAGTCAGTGTACAGATATCACCCTGAGAGAGAGAGGGGACTGAGAGACACCAGTCAGTGTACAGATATCTCCCAGAGAGAGAGAGAGGGGACTGAGAGACACCAGTCAGTGTACAGATATCTCCCTGAGAGAGAGAGGGGACTGAGAGACACCAGTCAGTGTACAGATATCTCCCTGAGAGAGAGAGGGGACTGAGAGACACCAGTCAGTGTACAGATATCTCCCTGAGAGAGAGAGGGGACTGAGAGACACCAGTCAGTGTACAGATATCACCCTGAGAGAGAGAGAGAGAGGGGGACTGAGAGACACCAGTCAGTGTACAGATATCTCCCTGAGAGAGAGAGAGAGAGGGGACTGAGAGACACCAGTCAGTGTACAGATATCTCCCTGAGAGAGAGAGAGAGACTGAGAGACACCAGTCAGTGTACAGATATCTCCCTGAGAGAGAGGGGACTGAGAGTCAGTGTACAGATATCTCCCTGAGAGAGAGAGGGGACTGAAAGACACCAGTCAGTGTACAGATATCTCCCTGAGAGAGAGGGGACTGAGAGACACCAGTCAGTGTACAGATATCTCCCTGAGAGAGAGGGGGACTGAGAGACACCAGTCAGTGTACAGATATCTCCCTGAGAGAGGGGACTGAGAGACACCAGTCAGTGTACAGATATCTCCCTGAGAGAGAGGGGACTGAGAGACACCAGTCAGTGTACAGATATCTCCCTGAGAGAGAGAGGGGACTGAGAGACACCAGTCAGTGTACAGATATCTCCCTGAGAGAGAGAGGGGACTGAGAGACACCAGTCAGTGTACAGATATCTCCCTGAGAGAGAGAGGGGAATGAGAGACACCAGTCAGTGTACAGATATCTCCCTGAGAGAGAGGAGACTGAGAGACACCAGTCAGTGTACAGATATCTCCCTGAGAGAGAGAGAGGGGACTGAGAGACACCAGTCAGTATACAGATATCTCCCTGAGAGAGAGAGGGGACTGAGAGTCACCAGTCAGTGTATAGATATCTCCCTGAGAGAGAGAGGGGACTGAGAGACACCAGTCAGTGTACAGATATCTCCCTGAGAGAGAGAGGGGACTGAGAGACACCAGTCAGTGTATAGATATCTCCCTGAGAGAGAGAGGGGACTGAGAGACACCAGTAAGTCTACAGATATCTCCCTGAGAGAGAGAGGGGACTGAGAGACACCAGTCAGTGTACAGATATCTCCCTGAGAGGGGACTGAGAGACACCAGTCAGTGTACAGATATCTCCCTGAGAGAGAGAGGGGACTGAGAGACACCAGTCAGTGTACAGATATCTCCCTGAGAGAGAGAGAGAGAGAGAGGGGACTGAGAGACACCAGTCAGTGTACAGATATCTCCCTGAGAGATAGAGGACTGAGAGACACCCATCAGTGTACAGATATCTCCCTGAGAGAGAGTGGACTGAGAGACACCAGTCAGTGTACAGATATCTCTCTGAGAGAGAGGGGACTGAGAGACACCAGTCAGTGTACAGATATCTCCCGGAGAGAGAGAGGGGACTGAGAGACACCAGTCAGTGTACAGATATCTCCCTGAGAGAGAGGGGACTGAGAGACACCAGTCAGTGTACAGATATCTCCCTGAGAGAGAGGGGACTGAGAGACACCAGTCAGTATACAGATATCTCCCTGAGAGAGAGGGGACTGAGAGACACCAGTCAGTGTACAGATATCTCCCAGAGAGAGAGAGGGGACTGAGAAGCACCAGTCAGTGTACAGATATCTCCCTGAGAGAGAGGAGACTGAGAGACACCAGTCAGTGTACAGATATCTCCCTGAGAGAGAGAGAGGGGACTGAGAGACACCAGTCAGTGTACAGATATCTCCCTGAGAGAGAGAGGGGACTGAGAGACACCAGTCAGTGTACAGATATCTCCCTGAGAGAGAAGGGACTGAGAGACACCAGTCAGTGTACAGATATCTCCCTGAGAGAGAGAGGGGACTGAGAGACACCAGTCAGTGTACAGATATCTCCCTGAGAGAGAGAGGGGAATGAGAGACACCAGTCAGTGTACAGATATCTCCCTGAGAGAGAGGAGACTGAGAGACACCAGTCAGTGTACAGATATCTCCCTGAGAGAGAGAGAGGGGACTGAGAGACACCAGTCAGTGTACAGATATCTCCCTGAGAGAGAGAGGGGACTGAGAGACACCAGTCAGTGTACAGATATCTCCCTGAGAGAGAGAGAGAGAGAGAGAGAGAGGGGACTGAGAGACACCAGTCAGTGTACAGATATCTCCCTTAGAGAGAGAGGGGACTGAGAGACACCAGTCAGTGTACAGATATCTCCCTTAGAGAGAGAGGGGACTGAGAGACACCAGTCAGTGTACAGATATCTCCCTGAGAGAGAGAGGGACTGAGAGACACCAGTCAGTATACAGATATCTCCCTGAGAGAGAGAGACGACTGAGAGACACCAGTCAGTGTATAGATATCTCCCTGAGAGAGAGAGGGGACTGAGAGACACCAGTCAGTGTACAGATATCTCCCTGAGAGAGAGAGAGAGAGAGAGGGGACTGAGAGACACCAGTCAGTGTACAGATATCTCCCTTAGAGAGAGAGGGGACTGAGAGACACCAGTCAGTGTACAGATATCTCCCTGAGAGAGAGAGGGGACTGAGAGACACCAGTCAGTGTATAGATATCTCCCTGAGAGAGAGAGGGGACTGAGAGACACCAGTAAGTCTACAGATATCTCCCTGAGAGAGAGAGGGGACTGAGAGACACCAGTCAGTGTACAGATATCTCCCTGAGAGGGGACTGAGAGACACCAGTCAGTGTACAGATATCTCCCTGAGAGAGCGAGGACTGAGAGACACCCATCAGTGTACAGATATCTCCCTGAGAGAGAGGGGACTGAGAGACACCAGTCAGTATACTGATATCTCCCTGAGAGAGAGGGGACTGAGAGACACCAGTCAGTGTACAGATATCTCCCAGAGAGAGAGAGGGGACTGAGAGACACCAGTCAGTGTACAGATATCTCCCAGAGAGAGAGAGGGGACTGAGAGGCACCAGTCAGTGTACAGATATCTCCCCGAGAGAGAGAGGACTGAGAGACACCAGTCAGTGTACAGATATCCCCCTGAGAGAGAGGGGACTGAGAGACACCAGTCAGTGTACAGATATCTCCCTGAGAGAGAGAGGGGACTGAGTGACACCAGTCAGTGTACAGATATCTCCCTGACAGAGAGAGGGACTGAGAGACACCAGTCAGTGTACAGATATCTCCCTGAGAGAAAGAGACTGAGAGACACCAGTCAGTGTACAGATATCTCCCTGAGAGAGAGAGAGGGGACTGAGAGACACCAGTCAGTGTACAGATATCTCCCTGAGAGAGAGAGAGGGGACTGAGAGACACCAGTCAGTGTACAGATATCTCCCTGAGAGAGAGACGACTGAGAGACACCAGTCAGTGTACAGATATCTCCCTGAGAGAGAGGGGACTGAGAGACACCAGTCAGTGTACAGATATCTCTCTGAGAGAGAGAGAGGGGACTGAGAGACACCAGTCAGTGTACAGATATCTCCCTGAGAGAGAGAGGGGACTGAGTGACACCAGTCAGTGTACAGATATCTCCCTGAGAGAGAGGGACTGAGAGACACCAGTCAGTGTACAGATATCTCCCTGAGAGAAGGAGACTGAGAGACACCAGTCAGTGGACAGATATCTCCCTGAGAGAGAGAGGGACTGAGAGACACCAGTCAGTGTACAGATATCTCCCTGAGAGAGAGAGGGACTGAGAGACACCAGTCAGTGTACAGATATCTCCCTGAAAGAGAGAGAAGGGACTGAGAGACACCAGTCAGTGCACAGATATCTCCCTGAGAGAGAGGGGACTGAGAGACACCAGTCAGTGTACAGATATCTCCCTGAGAGAGAGAGAGAGGACTGAGAGACACCAGTCAGTGTACAGATATCTCCCTGAGAGAGAGAGACTGAGAGACACCAGTCAGTGTACAGATATCTCCCTGAGAGAGAGGGGACTGTGAGACACCAGTCAGTGTACAGATATCTTCCTGAGAGAGAGAGGGGACTGAGAGACACCAGTCAGTGTACAGATATCTCCCTGAGAGAGAGAGAGAGGGGACTGAGAGACACCAGTCAGTGTACAGATATCTCCCAGAGAGAGAGAGAGGGGACTGAGAGACACCAGTCAGTGTACAGATATCTCCCTGAGAGAGAGAGGGGACTGAGAGACACCAGTCAGTGTACAGATATCTCCCTGAGAGAGGGGACTGAGAGACACCAGTCAGTGTACAGATATCTCCCTGAGAGAGAGGGGACTGAGAGACACCAGTCAGTGTACAGATATCTCCCTGAGAGAGAGAGGGGACTGAGAGACACCAGTCAGTGTACAGATATCTCCCTGAGAGAGAGAGGGGACTGAGTGACACCAGTCAGTGTACAGATATCTCCCTGAGAGAGAGGGGACTGAGAGACACCAGTCAGTATACAGATATCTCCCTGAGAGAGAGAGCGGACTGAGAGACACCAGTCAGTGTACAGATATCTCCCTGAGAGAGAGAGAGGGGGACTGAGAGACACCAGTCAGTGTACAGATATCACCCTGAGAGAGAGAGAGGGGGACTGAGAGACACCAGTCAGTGTACAGATATCTCTCTGAGAGAGAGAGAGACTGAGAGACACCAGTCAGTGTACAGATATCGCCCTGAGAGAGAGGGGACTGAGAGTCAGTGTACAGATATCTCCCTGAGAGAGAGAGGGGACTGAAAGACACCAGTCAGTGTACAAATATCTCCCTGAGAGAGAGGGGACTGAGAGACACCAGTCAGTGTACAGATATCTCCCTGAGAGAGAGAGGGGACTGAGAGACACCAGTCAGTGTACAGATATCTCCCTGAGAGAGTGACTGAGAGACACCAGTCAGTGTACAGATATCTCCCTGAGAGAGTGAGAGGGGACTGAGAGACACCAGTCAGTGTACAGATATCTCCCTAAGAGAGAGAGGACTGAGAGACACCAGTCAGTGTACAGATATCTCCCTGAGAGAGAGGGGACTGAGAGACACCAGTCAGTGTACAGATATCTCCCTGAGAGAGAGAGAGAGAGAGAGAGAGAGAGAGAGAGTGAGAGGGGACTGAGAGACACCAGTCAGTCTACAGATATCTCCCTGAGAGAGAGAGGGGACTGAGAGACACCAGTCAGTCTACAGATATCTCCCTGAGAGGGGACTGAGAGACACCAGTCAGTGTACAGATATCTCCCCGAGAGAGAGAGGACTGAGAGACACCAGTCAGTGTACAGATATCCCCCTGAGAGAGAGGGGACTGAGAGACACCAGTCAGTGTACAGATATCTCCCTGAGAGAGAGAGGGGACTGAGTGACACCAGTCAGTGTACAGATATCTCCCTGAGAGAGAGGGACTGAGAGACACCAGTCAGTGTACAGATATCTCCCTGAGAGAAAGAGACTGAGAGACACCAGTCAGTGTACAGATATCTCCGTGAGAGAGAGAGAGGGGACTGAGAGACACCAGTCAGTGTACAGATATCTCCCTGAGAGAGAGAGAGGGGACTGAGAGACACCAGTCAGTGTACAGATATCTCCCTGAGAGAGAGAGAGGGGACTGAGAGACACCAGTCAGTGTACAGATATCTCCCTGAGAGAGAGACGACTGAGAGACACCAGTCAGTGTACAGATATCTCCCTGAGAGAGAGGGGACTGAGAGACACCAGTCAGTGTACAGATATCTCCCTGAGAGAGAGAGGGGACTGAGAGACACCAGTCAGTGTACAGATATCTCCCTGAGAGAGAGAGAGGGGACTGAGAGACACCAGTCAGTGTACAGATATCTCCCTGAGAGAGAGACGACTGAGAGACACCAGTCAGTGTACAGATATCTCCCTGAGAGAGAGGGGACTGAGAGACACCAGTCAGTGTACAGATATCTCTCTGAGAGAGAGAGAGGGGACTGAGAGACACCAGTCAGTGTACAGATATCTCCCTGAGAGAGAGAGGGGACTGAGTGACACCAGTCAGTGTACAGATATCTCCCTGAGAGAGAGGGACTGAGAGACACCAGTCAGTGTACAGATATCTCCCTGAGAGAAAGAGACTGAGAGACACCAGTCAGTGGACAGATATCTCCCTGAGAGAGAGAGGGACTGAGAGACACCAGTCAGTGTACAGATATCTCCCTGAGAGAGAGAGGGACTGAGAGACACCAGTCAGTGTACAGATATCTCCCTGAAAGAGAGAGAAGGGACTGAGAGACACCAGTCAGTGCACAGATATCTCCCTGAGAGAGAGGGGACTGAGAGACACCAGTCAGTGTACAGATATCTCCCTGAGAGAGAGAGAGAGGACTGAGAGACACCAGTCAGTGTACAGATATCTCCCTGAGAGAGAGAGACTGAGAGACACCAGTCAGTGTACAGATATCTCCCTGAGAGAGAGGGGACTGTGAGACACCAGTCAGTGTACAGATATCTTCCTGAGAGAGAGAGGGGACTGAGAGACACCAGTCAGTGTACAGATATCTCCCTGAGAGAGAGAGAGAGGGGACTGAGAGACACCAGTCAGTGTACAGATATCTCCCAGAGAGAGAGAGAGGGGACTGAGAGACACCAGTCAGTGTACAGATATCTCCCTGAGAGAGAGAGGGGACTGAGAGACACCAGTCAGTGTACAGATATCTCCCTGAGAGAGGGGACTAAGAGACACCAGTCAGTGTACAGATATCTCCCTGAGAGAGAGGGGACTGAGAGACACCAGTCAGTGTACAGATATCTCCCTGAGAGAGAGAGGGGACTGAGAGACACCAGTCAGTGTACAGATATCTCCCTGAGAGAGAGAGGGGACTGAGTGACACCAGTCAGTGTACAGATATCTCCCTGAGAGAGAGGGGACTGAGAGACACCAGTCAGTATACAGATATCTCCCTGAGAGAGAGAGCGGACTGAGAGACACCAGTCAGTGTACAGATATCTCCCTGAGAGAGAGAGAGGGGGACTGAGAGACACCAGTCAGTGTACAGATATCACCCTGAGAGAGAGAGAGGGGGACTGAGAGACACCAGTCAGTGTACAGATATCTCTCTGAGAGAGAGAGAGACTGAGAGACACCAGTCAGTGTACAGATATCGCCCTGAGAGAGAGGGGACTGAGAGTCAGTGTACAGATATCTCCCTGAGAGAGAGAGGGGACTGAAAGACACCAGTCAGTGTACAAATATCTCCCTGAGAGAGAGGGGACTGAGAGACACCAGTCAGTGTACAGATATCTCCCTGAGAGAGAGAGGGGACTGAGAGACACCAGTCAGTGTACAGATATCTCCCTGAGAGAGTGACTGAGAGACACCAGTCAGTGTACAGATATCTCCCTGAGAGAGTGAGAGGGGACTGAGAGACACCAGTCAGTGTACAGATATCTCCCTAAGAGAGAGAGGACTGAGAGACACCAGTCAGTGTACAGATATCTCCCTGAGAGAGAGGGGACTGAGAGACACCAGTCAGTGTACAGATATCTCCCTGAGAGAGAGAGAGAGAGAGAGAGAGAGAGAGAGAGTGAGAGGGGACTGAGAGACACCAGTCAGTCTACAGATATCTCCCTGAGAGAGAGAGGGGACTGAGAGACACCAGTCAGTCTACAGATATCTCCCTGAGAGGGGACTGAGAGACACCAGTCAGTGTACAGATATCTCCCCGAGAGAGAGAGGACTGAGAGACACCAGTCAGTGTACAGATATCCCCCTGAGAGAGAGGGGACTGAGAGACACCAGTCAGTGTACAGATATCTCCCTGAGAGAGAGAGGGGACTGAGTGACACCAGTCAGTGTACAGATATCTCCCTGAGAGAGAGGGACTGAGAGACACCAGTCAGTGTACAGATATCTCCCTGAGAGAAAGAGACTGAGAGACACCAGTCAGTGTACAGATATCTCCGTGAGAGAGAGAGAGGGGACTGAGAGACACCAGTCAGTGTACAGATATCTCCCTGAGAGAGAGAGAGGGGACTGAGAGACACCAGTCAGTGTACAGATATCTCCCTGAGAGAGAGAGAGGGGACTGAGAGACACCAGTCAGTGTACAGATATCTCCCTGAGAGAGAGACGACTGAGAGACACCAGTCAGTGTACAGATATCTCCCTGAGAGAGAGGGGACTGAGAGACACCAGTCAGTGTACAGATATCTCCCTGAGAGAGAGAGGGGACTGAGAGACACCAGTCAGTGTACAGATATCTCCCTGAGAGAGAGAGAGGGGACTGAGAGACACCAGTCAGTGTACAGATATCTCCCTGAGAGAGAGACGACTGAGAGACACCAGTCAGTGTACAGATATCTCCCTGAGAGAGAGGGGACTGAGAGACACCAGTCAGTGTACAGATATCTCTCTGAGAGAGAGAGAGGGGACTGAGAGACACCAGTCAGTGTACAGATATCTCCCTGAGAGAGAGAGGGGACTGAGTGACACCAGTCAGTGTACAGATATCTCCCTGAGAGAGAGGGACTGAGAGACACCAGTCAGTGTACAGATATCTCCCTGAGAGAAAGAGACTGTGAGACACCAGTCAGTGGACAGATATCTCCCTGAGAGAGAGAGGGACTGAGAGACACCAGTCAGTGTACAGATATCTCCCTGAGAGAGAGAGGGACTGAGAGACACCAGTCAGTGTACAGATAACTCCCTGAAAGAGAGAGAAGGGACTGAGAGACACCAGTAAGTGCACAGATATCTCCCTGAGAGAGAGGGGACTGAGAGTCAGTGTACAGATATCTCCCTGAGAGAGAGAGGGGACTGAAAGACACCAGTCAGTGTACAAATATCTCCCTGAGAGAGAGGGGACTGAGAGACACCAGTCAGTGTACAGATATCTCCCTGAGAGAGAGAGGAGACTGAGAGACACCAGTCAGTGTACAGATATCTCCCTGAGAGAGTGACTGAGAGACACCAGTCAGTGTACAGATATCTCCCTGAGAGAGTGAGAGGGGACTGAGAGACACCAGTCAGTGTACAGATATCTCCCTAAGAGAGAGAGGACTGAGAGACACCAGTCAGTGTACAGATATCTCCCTGAGAGAGAGGGGACTGAGAGACACCAGTCAGTGTACAGATATCTGCCTGAGAGAGAGAGAGAGAGAGAGAGAGAGAGAGTGAGAGGGGACTGAGAGACACCAGTCAGTCTACAGATATCTCCCTGAGAGAGAGAGGGGACTGAGAGACACCAGTCAGTCTACAGATATCTCCCTGAGAGGGGACTGAGAGACACCAGTCAGTGTACAGATATCTCCCTGAGAGAGAGAGAGGGGACTGAGAGACACCAGTCAGTGTACAGATATCTCCCTGAGAGAGAGAGGACTGAGAGACACCAGTCAGTGTACAGATATCTCCCTGAGAGAGAGGGAACTGAGAGACCCCAGTCAGTGTTCAGATATCTCCCTGAGACAGAGAGAGGGGACTGAGAGACACCAGTCAGTGTTCAGATATCTCCCTGAGAGAGAGAGGGGACTGAGTGACACCAGTCAGTGTACAGATATCTCCCTGAGAGAGAGGGACTGAGAGACACCAGTCAGTGTACAGATATGTCCCTGAGAGAAAGAGACTGAGAGACACCAGTCAGTGTACAGATATCTCCCTGAGAGAGAGAGGGACTGAGAGACACCAGTCAGTGTACAGATATCTCCCTGAGAGAGAGAGAGGGACTGAGAGACACCAGTCAGTGTACAGATATCTCCCTGAGAGAGAGAGAGGGGACTGAGAGACACCAGTCAGTGTACAGATATCTCCCTGAGAGAGAGTGGACTGAGAGACCCCAGTCAGTGTACAGATATCTCCCTGAGAGAGAGAGAGAGAGAGAGGACTGAGAGACACCAGTCAGTGTACAGATATCTCCCTGAGAGAGAGAGACTGAGAGACACCAGTCAGTGTACAGATATCTCCCTGAGAGAGAGGGGACTGTGAGACACCAGTCAGTGTACAGATATCTCCCTGAGAGAGAGAGAGAGGGGACTGAGAGACACCAGTCAGTGTACAGATATCTCCCTGAGAGAGAGAGGGGACTGAGAGACACCAGTCAGTGTACAGATATCTCCCTGAGAGAGAGAGAGGGGACTGAGAGACACCAGTCAGTCTACAGATATCTCCCTGACAGAGAGAGGACTGAGAGACACCAGTCAGTGTACAGATATCTCCCTGAGAGAGAGAGAGGGGACTGAGAGACACCAGTCAGTGTACAGATATCTCCCTGAGAGAGAGGGGACTGAGAGACACCAGTCAGTGTACAGATATCTCCCTGAGAGAGAGAGAGGGGACTGAGAGACAGCAGTCAGTGTACAGATATCTCCCTGAGAGAGAGGGGACTGAGAGACACCAGTCAGTGTACAGATATCTCCCTGAGAGAGAGAGACTGAGAGACACCAGTCAGTGTACAGATATCTCCCTGAGAGAGAGAGGGACTGAGAGACACCAGTCAGTGTACAGATATCTCTCTGAGAGAGAGGGGACTGAGAGACACCAGTCAGTGTACAGATATCTCCCTGAGAGAGAGAGGGACTGAGAGACACCAGTCAGTGTACAGATATCTCCCTGAGAGAGAGAGAGAGGGGACTGAGAGACACCAGTCAGTGTACAGATATCTCCCTGAGAGAGAGAGGGGACTGAGAGACACCAGTCAGTGTACAGATATCTCCCTGAGAGAGAGGGGACTGAGAGACACCAGTCAGTGTAGTCAGTGTACAGATATCTCCCTGAGATAGAGAGGACTGAGAGGCACCAGTCAGTGTACAGATATCTCCCTGAGAGAGAGGGGACTGAGAGACACCAGTCAGTGTACAGATATCTCCCTGAGAGAGAGAGAGGGGACTGAGAGACACCAGTCAGTGTACAGATATCTCCCTGAGAGAGAGGGGACTGAGAGACACCAGTCAGTGTACAGATATCTCCCTGAGAGAGAGGGACTGAGAGACACCAGTCAGTGTACAGATATCTCCCTGAGAGAAAGAGACTGAGAGACACCAGTCAGTGTACAGATATCTCCCTGAGAGAGAGTGGACTGAGAGACACCAGTCAGTCTACAGATATCTCCCTGAGAGAGAGAAGGACTGAGAAACACTAGTCAGTGTACAGATATCTCCCTGAGAGAGAGAGAGAGGGGACTGAGAGACACCAGTCAATGTACAGATATCTCCCTGAGAGAGAGGGGACTGAGAGACACCAGTCAGTGTACAGATATCTCCCTGAGAGAGAGAGAGAGGACTGAGAGACACCAGTCAGTGTACAGATATCTCCCTGAGAGAGAGAGACTGAGAGACACCAGTCAGTGTACAGATATCTCCCTGAGAGAGAGAGAGGGGACTGAGAGACACCAGTCAGTGTACAGATATCTTCCAGAGAGAGAGGGGACTGAGAGACACCAGTCAGTGTACAGATATCTCCCTGAGAGAGAGAGGGGACTGAGAGACACCAGTCAGTGTACAGATATCTCCCTGAGAGAGAGAGAGGACTGAGAGACACCAGTCAGTGCACAGATATCTCCCAGAGAGAGAGGGACTGAGAGACACCAGTCAGTGTACAGATTTCTCCATGAGAGAAAGAGACTGAGAGACACCAGTCAGTGTACAGATATCTCCCTGAGAGACAGAGGGGACTGAGAGACACCAGTCAGTGTACAGATATCTCCCTGAGAGAGGGAGAGGGGACTGAGAGACACCAGTCAGTGTGCAGATATCTCCCTGAGAGAGAGAGGGGACTGAGAGGCACCAGTCAGTGTACAGATATCTCCCTGAGAGAGAGAGGGGACTGACTGACACCAGTCAGTGTACAGATATCTCCCTGAGAGAGAGAGGGGACTGAGAGACACCAGTCAGTATACAGATATCTCCCTGAGAGAGAGAGCGGACTGAGAGACACCAGTCAGTGTACAGATATCTCCCTGAGAGAGAGAGGGACTGAGACACACCAGTCAGTGTACAGATATCACCCTGAGAGAGAGAGAGGGGGACTGAGAGACACCAGTCAGTGTACAGACATCTCTCTGAGAGAGAGAGAGTCTGAGAGACACCAGTCAGTTTACAGATATCTCCCTGAGAGAGAGGGGACTGAGAGTCAGTGTACAGATATCTCCCTGAGAGAGAGAGGGGACTGAAAGACACCAGTCAGTGTACAAATATCTCCCTGAGAGAGAGGGGACTGAGAGACACCAGTCAGTGTACAGATATCTCCCTGAGAGAGAGAGGGGACTGAGCGACACCAGTCAGTGTACATATATCTCCCTGAGGGACTGAGAGACACCAGTCAGTGTACAGATATCTCCCTGAGAGAGAGAGAGGGGACTGAGAGACACCAGTCAGTGTACAGATATATCCCTGAGAGAGAGGGGACTGAGAGACACCAGTCAGTGTACAGATATCTCCCTGAGAGAGAGAGAGAGAGAGAGAGAGAGAGAGAGTGTGAGGGGACTGAGATACACCAGTCAGTCTACAGATATCTCCCTGAGAGAGAGAGGGGACTGAGAGACACCAGTCAGTCTACAGATATCTCCCTGAGAGAGAGAGGGGACTGAGAGACACCAGTCAGTCTACAGATATCTCCCTGAGAGAGAGTGGGGACTGAGGGACACCAGTCAGTGTACAGATATCTCCCTGAGAGAGAGGCGACTGAGAGGCACCAGTCAGTGTACAGATATCTCCCTGAGAGTGGGAGGGGACTGAGAGACACCAGTCAGTCTACAGATATCTCCCTGAGAGAGAGAGGGGACTGAGAGACACCAGTCAGTGTACTGATATCTCCATGAGAGAGAGGGACTGAGAGACACCAGTCAGTATACAGATATCTCCCTGAGAGAAAGAGAGGGGACTGAGAGACACCAGTCAGTGTACATGATATCTCTCTGAGAGGGAGAGGACTGAGAGACACCAGTTAGTGTACAGATATCTCCCTGAGAGAGAGAGGGGACTGAGAGACACCAGTCAGTGTACAGATATCTCCCTGAGAGAGAGGGAGACTGATAGACAAGAGTCAGTCTACCGATATCTCCCTGAGAGAGAGAGGGGACTGAGAGATACCAGTCAGTGTACAGATATCTCCCTGAGAGAGAGAGGGGAATGAGAGACACCAATCAGTGTACAGATACCTCCCTGAGAAAGAGAGAGGGGGACTGAGAGACACCAGTCAGTCTACAGATATCTCCCTGAGAGAGAGAGAGGGGACTGAGAGGCACCAGTCAGTGTACAGATATCTCCCTGAGAGAGAGAGAGGAGACTGAGAGACACCAGTCAGTGTACAGATATCTCCCTGAGAGAGAGAGGACTGAGAGACACCAGTCAGTGTACAGATATCTCCCTGAGAGAGAGGGGACTGAGAGACAGCAGTCAGTGTACAGATATCTCCCTGAGAGAGAGAGAGGGGACTGAGAGACACCAGTCATTGTACAGATATCTCCCTGAGAGGGCACTGATAGACACCAGTCAGTGTACAGATATCACCCTGAGAGAGAGAGGGACTGAGAGACACCAGTCAGTATACAGATATCTCCCTGAGAGAGACAGAGGACTGAGAGACACCAGTCAGTGTACAGATATCTCCCTGAGAGGGAGAGGGACTGAGACACACCAGTCAGTGTACAGATATCACCCTGAGAGAGAGAGAGGGGACTGAGAGTCACCAGTCAGTGTACAGACATATCCCTGAGAGAGAGGGGACTGAGAGTCAGTGTACAGATATCTCCCTGAGAGAGAGAGGGGACTGAAAGTCACCAGTCAGTGTACAAATATCTCCCTGAGAGAGAGGGGACTGAGAGACACCAGTCAGTGTACAGATATCTCCCTGAGAGAGAGAGGGGACTGAGAGACACCAGTCAGTGTACAGATATCTCCCTGAGAGGGAGAGGGACTGAGAGACACCAGTCAGTGTACAGATATCTCCCTGAGAGAGAGAGAGGGGACTGAGAGACACCAGTCAGTGTACAGATATCTCCCTAAGAGAGAGAGGGGACTGAGAGACACCAGTCAGTGTACAGAAATCTCGCTGAGAGCGAGAGGGGACTGAGAGACGCCAGTCAGTGTACAGATATCTCCCTGAGAGAGAGAGGGGACTGAGAGACACCAGTCAGTGTACAGATATCTCCCTGAGAGAGAGGGGACTGAGAAACACCAGTCAGTATACAGATATCTCCCTGAGAGAGAGAGGGGACTGAGAGACACGAGTGAGTGTACAGATATCTTCCTGAGAGAGAGAGGGGACTGAGAGACACCAGTCAGTCTACAGATATCTCCCTGAGAGAGAGAGAGGGGACTGAGAGACACCAGTCAGTCTACAGATATCTCCCTGAGAGGGGACTGAGAGACACCAGTCAGTGTACAGATATCTCCCTGAGAGAGAGAGGGGACTGAGAGACACCAGTCAGTGTACAGATATCTCCCTGAGAGAGAGGGGTCTGAGAGACACCAGTCAGTGTACAGATATCTCCCTGAGAGAGGGAGGGGACTGAGAGACACCAGTCAGTCTACAGATATCTCCCTAAGAGAGAGAGGGGACTGAGAGACACCTGTCAGTGTACAGATATCTCCCTCAGAGAGAGAGTGGGGACTGAGAGACACCAGTCAGTGTACAGATATCTCCCTGAGAGAGAGAGGGGACTGAGAGACACTAGTTTGTGTACAGATATCTCCCTGAGAGAGAGGGACTGAGAGACACCAGTCAGTGTCCAGATATCTCCCTGAGAGAGAGAGAGACGGGACGGAGAGACACCAGGCAGTGTACATGATATCTCCCTGAGAGGGAGAGGACTGAGAGACACCAGTTAGTGTACAGATATCTCCCTGAGAGAGAGAGGGGACTGAGAGACACCAGTCAGTGTACAGATATCTCCCTGAGAGAGTGGGGGACTGATAGTCAAGTGTCAGTCTACAGATATCTCCCTGAGAGAGAGAGGGGACTAAGCGATTCCAGTCAGTGTACAGATATCTCCCTGAGAGAGAGAGAGGACTGAGAGACACCAATCAGTGTACTGATATCTCCCTGAGAGAGAGAGAGGGGGACTGAGAGACACCAGTCAGTCTACAGATATCTCTCTGAGAGAGAGAGAGAGAGAGAGAGTTAGAGGGGACTGAGAGACACCAGTCAGTCTACAGATATCTCCCTGAGTGAGAGAGGGGACTGTGAGACACCAGTCAGTGTACAGATATCTCGCTGAGAGAGAGAGGGGACTCAGAGACACCAGTCAGTATACAGATATTTCCCTGAGAGAGAGAGGGGTCTGATAGACACCAGTCAGTGTACAGATATCTCCCTGAGAGTGAGAGAGAGGGACTGAGAGACACCAGTCAGTGTACAGATATCTCCCTGAGAGAGAGAGGGGACTGAGAGACACCAGTCAGTCTACAGATATCTCCCTGAGAGAGAGAGGGGACTGAGAGACACCAGTCAGTCTACAGATATATCCCTGAGAGGGGACTGAGAGTCACCAGTCAGTGTTCAGATATCTCCCTGAGAGAGAGAGGGGACTGAGAGACACCAGTCAGTGTACAGATATCTCCCTGAGAGAGAGAGGGACTGAGAGACACCAGTCAGTGTACAGATATCTCCCTAAGAGAGAGAGGACTGAGAGACACAAGTCAGTGTACAGATATCTCCCTGAGAGAGAGAGGACTGAGAGACACCAGTCAGTGTACAGATATATCGCTGAGAGCGAGAGGGGACTGAGACACCAGTCAGTGTACAGGTATCTCGCTGAGAGAGAGAGAGGACTGAGAGACACCAGTCAGTATACAGATATCTCCCTGAGAGAGAGAGGGGACTGAGAGACACCAGTCAGTGTACAGATATCTCCCTGAGAGAGAGGGGACTGAGAAACACCAGTCAGTGTACAGATATCTCCCTGAGAGAGAGAGAGGACTGAGAGACACCAATCAGTGTACAGATATCTCCCTGAGAGAGAGAGAGGGCGACAGAGAGACACCAGTCAGTCTTCAGATATCTCCCTGAGAGAGAGAGGGGACTGAGAGACACCAGTCAGTATACAGATATCTCCCTGAGAGAGAGAGGGGACTGATAGACACCAGTCAGTGTACAGATATCTCCCTGAGAGAGAGAGAGGACTGAGAGACACCAGTCAGTGTACAGATATCTCCCTGAGAGAGAGAGGGGACTGAGAGACACCAGTCAGTCTACAGATATCTCCCTGAGAGAGAGAGTGGACTGAGAGACACCAGTCAGTCTACAGATATCTCCCTGAGAGGGGACTGCGAGACACCAGTCAGTGTACAGATATCTCCCTGAGAGAGAGAGGGGACTGAGAAACACCAGTCAGTGTGCAGATATCTCCCTGAGTGGGGAATGAGAGACACCAGTCAGTGCACAGATATCTCCCTGAGAGAGAGAGGGACTGAGAGACACCAGTCAGTCTACAGATATCTCCCTGAGAGAGAGAGAGAGAGAGTGAGAGGGGACTGAGAGACACCTGTCAGTCTACAGATATCTCCCTGAGAGAGACAGGGGACTGAGAGACACCAATCAGTGTACAGATATCTCCCTCAGAGAGAGAGAGAGGACTGAGAGACACCAGTCATTGTACAGATATCTCCCTGAGAGGGAGAGGGGACTGAGAGACACCAGTTTGTGTACAGATATCTCCCTGAGAGAGAGGGACTGAGAGACACCAGTCAGTGTACAGATATCTCCCTGAGAGAGAGGGACTGAGAGACACCAGTCAGTGTACAGATATCTCCCTGAGAGAGAGAGGGGGACTATGAGACACCAGTCAGTGTTCAGATATCTCCCTGAGAGTGAGGGGGACTGATAGACAAGAGTCAGTCTACAGATATCTTCCTGAGAGAGAGAGGGGACTGAGAGATACCAGTCAGTGTACAGATATCTCCCTGAGAGAGAGAGAGGACTGAGAGACACCAATCAGTGTACAGATATCTCCCTGAGAGAGAGAGAGGGGGACAGAGAGACACCAGTCAGTCTACAGATATCTCCCTGAGAGAGAGAGAGAGAGAGAGAGAGAGAGAGAGAGTTAGAGGGGACTGAGAGACACCAGTCAGTCTACAGATATCTCCCTGAGAGAGAGAGGGGACTGAGAGACACCAGACAGTATACAGATATCTCCCTGAGAGAGAGAGGGGACTGATAGACACCAGTCAGTGTACAGATATCTCCCTGAGAGAGAGAGAGGACTGAGAGACACCAGTCAGTGTACAGATATCTCCCTTAGAGAGAGAGGGGACTGAGAGACACCAGTCAGTCTACAGATATCTCTCTGAGAGAGAGAGTGGACTGAGAGACACCAGTCAGTCTACAGATATCTCCCTGAGAGGGGACTGAGAGACACCAGTCAGTGTACAGATATCTCCCTGAGAGAGAGAGGGGACTGAGAAACACCAGTCAGTGTGCAGATATCTCCCTGAGTGGGGAATGAGAGACACCAGTCAGTGCACAGATATCTCCCTGAGAGAGAGAGGGACTGAGAGACACCAGTCAGTCTACAGATATCTCCCTGATAGAGAGAGAGAGAGAGTGAGAGGGGACTGAGAGACACCAGTCAGTCTACAGAAATCTCCCTGAGAGAGACAGGGGACTGAGAGACACCAGTCAGTATACAGATATCTCCCTGAGAGAGAGAGAGAGAGAGGGAGAGAGAGAGGACTGAGAGACACCAGTCAGTCTACAGATATCTCCCTGAGAGAGAGAGGGGACTGAGAGACACCAGTCAGTGTACAGATATCTCCCTGAGAGAGAGAGGGGACTGAGAGACACCAGTCAGTGTACAGATATCTCCCTGAGAGGGGACTGAGAGACACCAGTCAGTGTATAGATATCTCCCTGAGAGAGAGAGGGGACTGAGAGACACCAGTCAGTGTACAGATATCTCCCTGAGAGAGAGAGGGGACTGAGAGACACCAGTCAGTGTACAGATATCTCCCTGAGAGAGACAGACTGAGGCACCAGTCAGTGTATAGATATCTCCCTGAGAGAGAGAGGGGACTGAGAGACACCAGTCAGTCTACAGATATCTCCCTGAGAGAGAGAGGGGACTGAGAGACACCAGTCAGTGTACAGATATCTCCCTGAGTGGGGACTGAGAGACAGCAGTCAGTGTACAGATATCTCCCTGAGAGAGAGGGGGACTGAGAGACACCAGTCAGTATACAGATATCTCCCTGAGAGAGAGAGGGGACTGAGAGACACCAGTCAGTGTACAGATATCTCCCTGAGAGGGGACTGAGAGACACCAGTCAGTGTATAGATATCTCCATGAGAGAGAGAGGGGACTGAGAGACACCAGTCAGTGTACAGATATCTCCCTGAGAGAGAGAGGGGACTGAGAGACACCAGTCAGTGTACAGATATCTCCCTGAGAGAGACAGACTGAGGCACCAGTCAGTGTATAGATATCTCCCTGAGAGAGAGAGGGGACTGAGAGACACCAGTCAGTCTACAGATATCTCCCTGAGAGAGAGAGGGGACTGAGAGACACCTGTCAGTGTATAGATATCTCCCTGAGAGATAGAGGGGACTGAGAGACACCAGTCAGTCTACAGATATCTCCCTGAGAGAGAGAGGGTACTGAGAGACACCAGTCAGTGTACAGATATCTCCCTGAGAGGGGACTGCGAGACACCAGTCAGTGTACAGATATCTCCCTGAGAGAGAGAGGGGACTGAGAGACACCATTCAGTGTACAGATATTTCCCTGAGAGAGAGGGGACTGAGAGACACCAGTCAGTGTACAGATATCTCCCTGAGAGAGAGGGGACTGAGAGACACCAGTCAGTGTACAGATATCTCCCTGAGAGAGAGGGGACTGAGAGACACCAGTCAGTGTACAGATATCTCCCTGAGAGAGAGAGAGGGGACTGAGAGACACCAGTCAGTGTACAGATATCTCCCTGAGAGAGAGAGAGGGGACTGAGAGTCACCAGTCAGTCTACAGATATCTCCCTGAGAGGGGACTGAGAGACACCAGTCAGTGTACAGATATCTCCCTGAGAGAGAGAGAGGGGACTGAGAGACACCAGTCAGTGTACAGATATCTCCCTGAGAGAGGGAGGGGACTGAGAGACACCAGTCAGTCTACAGATATCTCCCTGAGAGAGAGAGAGAGAGAGAGAGAGAGTGAGAGGGGACTGAGATACACCAGTTAGACTACAGATATCTCCCTGAGAGAGAGAGGGGACTGAGAGACACCAGTCAGTCTACAGATATCTCCCTGAGAGATAGAGGGGACTGAGAGACACCAGTCAGTGTACAGATATCTCCTTGAGTGGGGACTGAGAGACACCAGTCAGTGTACAAATATCTCCCTGAGAGAGAGAGGGACTGAGAGACACCAGTCAGTGTATAGATATCTCCCTGAGAGACAGAGGGGACTGAGAGACACCAGTCAGTCTACAGATAACTCCCTGAGAGAGAGAGGGGACTGAGAGACACCAGTCAGTCTACAGATATCTCCCTGAGAGAGAGAGGGGACTGAGAGACACCAGTCAGTGTACAGATATCTCCCTGAGAGAGAGCGGGACTGAGAGACACCAGTCAGTGTACAGATATCTCCCTGAGAGAGAGAGAGGGGACTGAGAGACACCAGTCAGTGTACAGATATCTCCCTAAGAGAGAGAGGACTGAGAGACACCAGTCAGTGTACAGATATCTCCCTGAGAGTGAGAGGGGACTGAGAGACACCAGTCAGTGTACAGATATCTCCCTGAGAGCGAGAGAGGACTGAGAGACGCCAGTCAGTATACAGATATCTCCCTGAGAGAGAGAGGGGACTGAGAGACACCAGTCAGTGTACAGATATCTCCCTGAGAGAGAGAGGGGACTGAGAGACACCAGTCAGTGTACAGATATCTCCCTGAGAGAGAGGGGACTGAGAAACACCAGTCAGTGTACAGATATCTCCCTGAGAGAGAGAGGGGACTGAGAGACACCAGTCAGTGTACAGATATCTCGCTGAGAGAGAGAGGGGACTGAGAGACACCAGTCAGTGTACAGATATCTCCCTGAGAGAGAGAGGGGACTGAGAGACACCAGTCAGTGTACAGATATCTCCCTGAGAGAGAGAGGGGACTGAGATACACCAGTCAGTGTACAGATATCTCCCTGAGAGAGAGGGGACTGAGAAACACCAGTCAGTGTACAGATATCTCTCTGAGAGAGAGGGGACTGAGAGACACCAGTCAGTCTACAGATATCTCCCTGAGAGAGAGAGAGAGAGAGAGAGAGAGTGAGAGGGGACTGAGAGACACCAGTCAGTCTACAGATATCTCCCTGAGAGAGAGGGGGGACTGAGAGACACCAGTCACTCTACAGATATCTCCCTGAGAGGGGACTGAGAGACACCAGTCAGTGTACAGATATCTCCCGGCGAGAGATGGGACTGAGAGACACCAATCAGTGTACAGATATCTCCCTGAGAGAGAGGGGGACTGATAGACAAGAGTCAGTCTACAGATATCTCCCTGAGAGAGAGGGGACTGAGAGATACCAGTCAGTGTACAGATATCTCCCTGAGCGAGAGAGAGGGCTGAGAGACACCAATCAGTGTACAGATATCTCCCTGAGAGAGAGAGAGAGTTAGAGGGGACTGAGAGACACCAGTCAGTCTACAGATATCTCCCTGAGAGAGAGAGGGGACTGCGAGACACCAGTCAGTGTACAGATATCCTCCTGAGAGAGAGAGGGGACTGAGAGACACCAGTCAGTGTACAGATATCTCCCTGAGAGAGAGAGGGGACTGAGAGACACCAGTCAGTGTACAGATATCTCCCTGAGAGAGAGGGGACTGAGAGACACCAGTCAGTGTACAGATATCTCCCTGAGAGAGAGGGGACTGAGAGACACCAGTCAGTGTATAGATATCTCCCTGAGAGAGAGAGAGGGGACTGAGAGACACCAGTCAGTGTACAGATATCTCCCGGAGATAGAGAGAGGGGACTGAGTGACACCAGTCAGTCTACAGATATCTCCCTGAGAGTGGACTGAGAGACACCAGTCAGTGTACAGATATCTCCCTGAGAGAGAGAGAGGGGACTGAGAGACACCAGTCAGTCTACAGATATCTCCCTGAGAGAGGGGGGGGACTGAGAGCCACCAGTCACTCTACAGATATCTCCCTGAGAGGGGACTGAGAGACACCAGTCAGTGTACAGATATCTCCCTGAGAGAGAGAGGGGACTGAGAGACACCAGTCAGTGTACAGATATCTCCCTGAGAGAGAGGGGACTGAGAGACACCAGTCAGTGTACAGATATCTCCCTGAGAGAGAGAGAGGGCTGAGAGACACCAATCAGTGTACAGATATCTCCCAGAGAGAGAGAGAGCGGGACTGAGAGACACCAGTCAGTCTACAGATATCTCCCTGAGAGAGAGAGAGTTAGAGGGGACTGAGAGACACCAGTCAGTGTACAGATATCTCCCTGAGAGAGAGAGGGGACTGTGACACACCAGTCAGTGTACAGATATCTCGCTGAGAGAGAGAGGGGACTGAGAGACACCAGTCAGTATACAGATATCTCCCTGAGAGAGAGAGGGACTGAGAGACACCAGTCAGTGTACAGATATCTCCCTGAGAGAGAGAGAGGACTGAGAGACACCAGTCAGTGTACAGATATCTCCCTGAGTGAGAGGGGACTGAGAGACACCAGTCAGTGTACAGATATCTCCCTGAGAGAGAGAGGGGACTGAGAGACCCCAGTCAGTCTACAGATATCTACCTGAGAGAGAGAGGGGACTGAGAGACACCAGTCAGTGTACAGATATCTCCCTGAGAGAGAGGGGACTGAGAGACACCAGTCAGTGTACAGATATCTCCCTGAGAGAGAGAGAGGGGACTGAGAGACACCAGTCAGTGTACAGATATCTCCCTGAGAGAGAGAGAGGGGACTGAGAGACACCAGTCAGTCTACAGATATCTCCCTGAGAGGGGACTGAGAGACACCAGTCAGTGTACAGATATCTCCCTGAGAGAGAGAGAGGGGACTGAGAGACACCAGTCAGTGTACAGATATTTCCCTGAGAGAGGGAGGCGACTGAGAGACACCAGTCAGTCTACAGATATCTCCCTGAGAGAGGCAGAGAGAGAGAGAGAGTGAGAGGGGACTGAGAGATACCAGTTAGTCTACAGATATCTCCCTGAGAGAGAGAGGGGACTGAGAGACACCAGTCAGTCTACAGATATCTCCCTGAGAGAGAGAGGGACTGAGAGACACCAGTCATTGTATAGATATCTCCCTGAGAGATAGAGAGGGGGACTGAGAGACACCAGTCAGTGTACAGATATCTCCCTGAGAGAGAGAGGGACTGAGAGACACCAGTCATTGTATAGATATCTCCCTGAGAGAGAGAAGGGACTGAGAGACACCAGTCAGTCTACAGATATCTCCCTGAGAATGAGAGGGGACTGAGAGACACCAGTCAGTCTACAGATATCTCCCTGAGAGAGAGAGGGGACTGAGAGACACGAGTCAGTGTACAGATATCTCCCTTAGAGAGAGAGGGACTGAGAGACACCAGTCAGTGTACAGATATCTCCCTGAGAGAGAGAGAGGGGACTGAGAGACACCAGTCAGTGTACAGATATCTCCCTAAGAGAGAGAGGACTGAGAGACACCAGTCAGTGTACAGATATCTACCTGAGAGAGAGAGGGGACTGAGAGACACCAGTCAGTGTATAGATATCTCCCTGAGAGAGAGGGGACTGAGAGACAGCAGTCAGTGTACAGATATCTCCCTGAGACAGAGGGGACTGAGAGACACCAGTCAGTGTACAGATATCTCGCTGAGAGCGAGAGGGGACTGAGAGACGCCAGTCAGTATACAGATATCTCCCTGATAGAGAGAGGGGACTGAGAGACACCAGTCAGTGTACAGGTATCTCCCTGAGAGAGAGAGGGGACTGAGAGACACCAGTCAGTGTACAGATATCTCCCTGAGAGAGAGGGGACTGAGAAACACCAGTCAGTGTACAGATATATCCCTGAGAGAGAGAGGGACTGAGAGACACCAGTCAGTGTACAGATATCTCCCTGAGAAAGAGAGGGGACTGAGAGACACCAGTCAGTCTACAGATATCTCCCTGAGAGAGAGAGAGAGAGAGAGAGTGAGAGGGGACTGAGAGACACCAGTCAGTCTACAGATATCTCCCTGATAGAGGGAGGGGACTGTGAGACACCAGTCAGAGTACAGATATCTCGCTGAGAGAGAGAGGGGACTGAGAGTCACCAGTCAGTATACAGATATCTCCCTGAGAGAGAGAGGGGACTGAGAGACACCAGTCAGTGTACAGATATCTCCCTGAGAGAGAGACAGGACTGAGAGACACCAGTCAGTGTACAGATATCTCCCTGAGAGAGAGGGGACTGAGAGACAACAGTCAGTGTACAGATATCTCCCTGAGAGAGAGAGGGGACTGAGAGACACCAGTCAGTCTACAGATATCTCCCTGAGTGCGAGAGAGAGAGAGAGAGAGTGAGAGGGGACTGAGAGACACCAGTCAGTCTACAGATATCTCCCTGAGAGAGAGAGGGGACTGAGAGACACCAGTCAGTGTACAGATATCTCCCTGAGAGAGAGGGGACTGAGAGACACCAGTCAGTGTACAGATATCTCTCTGAGAGAGGGAGGGGACTGAGAGACACCAGTCAGTATACAGATATCTCCCTGAGAGAGAGAGGGGACTGAGAGACACCAGTCAGTGTACAGATATCTCCCTGAGTGGGGACTAAGAGACACCAGTCAGTGTACAGATATCTCCCTGAGAGAGAGAGGGAGTGAGAGACACCAGTCAGTGTACAGATATCTCCCTGAGTGAGAGAGGGGACTGAGAGACACCAGTCAGTGTACAGATATCTCCCTGAGAGAGAGAGGGGACTGAGAGACACCAGTCAGTGTACAGATATCTCCCTGAGAGGGGACTGAGAGACACCAGTCAGTGTATAGATATCTCCCTGAGAGAGAGAGGGGACTGAGAGACACCAGTCAGTGTACAGATATCTCCCTGAGAGAGAGGGGACTGAGAGACACCAGTCAGTGTATAGATATCTCCCTGAGAGAGAGAGAGGGGACTGAGAGACACCAGTCAGTGTACAGATATCTCCCGGAGATAGAGAGAGGGGACTGAGTGACACCAGTCAGTCTACAGATATCTCCCTGAGAGTGGACTGAGAGACACCAGTCAGTGTACAGATATCTCCCTGAGAGAGAGAGAGGGGACTGAGAGACACCAGTCAGTCTACAGATATCTCCCTGAGAGAGAGGGGGGACTGAGAGCCACAAGTCACTCTACAGATATCTCCCTGAGAGGGGACTGAGAGACACCAGTCAGTGTACAGATATCTCCCTGAGAGAGAGAGGGGACTGAGAGACACCAGTCAGTGTTACAGATATCTCCCTGAGAGAGAGGGGACTGAGAGACACCAGTCAGTGTACAGATATCTCCCTGAGAGAGAGAGAGGGCTGAGAGACACCAATCAGTGTACAGATATCTCCCAGAGAGAGAGAGAGCGGGACTGAGAGACACCAGTCAGTCTACAGATATCTCCCTGAGAGAGAGAGAGTTAGAGGGGACTGAGAGACACCAGTCAGTGTACAGATATCTCCCTGAGAGAGAGAGGGGACTGTGAGACACCAGTCAGTGTACAGATATCTCGCTGAGAGAGAGAGGGGACTGAGAGACACCAGTCAGTATACAGATATCTCCCTGAGAGAAAGAGGGACTGAGAGACACCAGTCAGTGTACAGATATCTCCCTGAGAGAGAGAGAGGACTGAGAGACACCAGTCAGTGTACAGATATCTCCCTGAGTGAGAGGGGACTGAGAGACACCAGTCAGTGTACAGATATCTCCCTGAGAGAGAGAGGGGACTGAGAGACACCAGTCAGTCTACAGATATCTCCCTGAGAGAGAGAGGGGACTGAGAGACACCAGTCAGTGTACAGATATCTCCCTGAGAGAGAGGGGACTGAGAGACACCAGTCAGTGTACAGATATCTCCCTGAGAGAGAGAGAGGGGACTGAGAGACACCAGTCAGTGTACAGATATCTCCCTGAGAGAGAGAGAGGGGACTGAGAGACACCAGTCAGTCTACAGATATCTCCCTGAGAGGGGACTGAGAGACACCAGTCAGTGTACAGATATCTCCCTGAGAGAGAGAGAGGGGACTGAGAGACACCAGTCAGTGTACAGATATTTCCCTGAGAGAGGGAGGCGACTGAGAGACACCAGTCAGTCTACAGATATCTCCCTGAGAGAGGCAGAGAGAGAGAGAGAGTGAGAGGGGACTGAGAGATACCAGTTAGTCTACAGATATCTCCCTGAGAGAGAGAGGGGACTGAGAGACACCAGTCAGTCTACAGATATCTCCCTGAGAGAGAGAGGGACTGAGAGACACCAGTCATTGTATAGATATCTCCCTGAGAGAGAGAAGTGACTGAGAGACACCAGTCAGTGTACAGATATCTCCCTGAGAGATAGAGAGGGGGACTGAGAGACACCAGTCAGTGTACAGATATCTCCCTGAGAGAGAGAGGGACTGAGAGACACCAGTCATTGTATAGATATCTCCCTGAGAGAGAGAAGGGACTGAGAGACACCAGTCAGTCTACAGATATCTCCCTGAGAATGAGAGGGGACTGAGAGACACCAGTCAGTCTACAGATATCTCCCTGAGAGAGAGAGGGGACTGAGAGACACCAGTCAGTGTACAGATATCTCCCTTAGAGAGAGAGGGACTGAGAGACACCAGTCAGTGTACAGATATCTCCCTGAGAGAGAGAGGGGGGACTGAGAGACACCAGTCAGTGTACAGATATCTCCCTAAGAGAGAGAGGACTGAGAGACACCAGTCAGTGTACAGATATCTACCTGAGAGAGAGAGGGGACTGAGAGACACCAGTCAGTGTATAGATATCTCCCTGAGAGAGAGGGGACTGAGAGACACCAGTCAGTGTACAGATATCTCCCTGAGAGAGAGGGGACTGAGAGACACCAGTCAGTGTACAGATGTCTCGCTGAGAGCGAGAGGGGACTGAGAGACGCCAGTCAGTATACAGATAACTCCCTGATAGAGAGAGGGGACTGAGAGACACCAGTCAGTGTACAGGTATCTCCCTGAGAGAGAGAGGGGTCTGAGAGACACCAGTCAGTGTACAGATATCTCCCTGAGAGAGAGGGGACTGAGAAACACCAGTCAGTGTACAGATATATCCCTGAGAGAGAGAGGGACTGAGAGACACCAGTCAGTGTACAGATATCTCCCTGAGAAAGAGAGGGGACTGAGAGACACCAGTCAGTCTACAGATATCTCCCTGAGAGAGAGAGAGAGAGAGAGAGTGAGAGGGGACTGAGAGACACCAGTCAGTCTACAGATATCTCCCTGATAGAGGGAGGGGACTGTGAGACACCAGTCAGAGTACAGATATCTCGCTGAGAGAGAGAGGGGACTGAGAGTCACCAGTCAGTATACAGATATCTCCCTGAGAGAGAGAGGGGACTGAGAGACACCAGTCATTGTACAGATATCTCCCTGAGAGAGAGACAGGACTGAGAGACACCAGTCAGTGTACAGATATCTCCCTGAGAGAGAGGGGACTGAGAGACAACAGTCAGTGTACAGATATCTCCCTGAGAGAGAGAGGGGACTGAGAGACACCAGTCAGTCTACAGATATCTCCCTGAGTGCGAGAGAGAGAGAGAGAGAGTGAGAGGGGACTGAGAGACACCAGTCAGTCTACAGATATCTCCCTGAGAGAGAGAGGGGACTGAGAGACACCAGTCAGTGTACAGATATCTCCCTGAGAGAGAGGGGACTGAGAGACACCAGTCAGTGTACAGATATCTCTCTGAGAGAGGGAGGGGACTGAGAGACACCAGTCAGTATACAGATATCTCCCTGAGAGAGAGAGGGGACTGAGAGACACCAGTCAGTGTACAGATATCTCCCTGAGTGGGGACTAAGAGACACCAGTCAGTGCACAGATATCTCCCTGAGAGAGAGAGGGAGTGAGAGACACCAGTCAGTGTACAGATATCTCCCTGAGTGAGAGAGGGGACTGAGAGACACCAGTCAGTGTACAGATATCTCCCTGAGAGAGAGAGGGGACTGAGAGACACCAGTCAGTGTACAGATATCTCCCTGAGAGGGGACTGAGAGACACCAGTCAGTGTATAGATATCTCCCTGAGAGAGAGAGGGGACTGAGAGACACCAGTCAGTGTACAGATATCTCCCTGAGAGAGAGAGGGGACTGAGAGACACCAGTCAGTCTACAGATATCTCCCTGAGAATGAGAGGGGACTGAGAGACACCAGTCAGTCTACAGATATCTCCCTGAGAGAGAGAGGAGACTGAGAGACACCAGTCATTGTACAGATATCTCCCTTAGAGAGAGAGGGACTGAGAGACACCAGTCAGTGTACAGATATCTCCCTGAGAGAGAGAGAGGGGACTGAGAGACACCAGTCAGTGTACAGATATCTCCCTAAGAGAGAGAGGACTGAGAGACACCAGTCAGTGTACAGATATCTACCTGAGAGAGAGAGGGGACTGAGAGACACCAGTCAGTGTATAGATATCTCCCTGAGAGAGAGGGGACTGAGAGACACCAGTCAGTGTACAGATATCTCCCTGAGAGAGAGGGGACTGAGAGACACCAGTCAGTGTACAGATATCTCGCTGAGAGCGAGAGGGGACTGAGAGACGCCAGTCAGTATACAGATATCTCCCTGAGAGAGAGAGAGGGGACTGAGAGACACCAGCCAGTGTACAGGTATCTCCCTGAGAGAGAGAGGGGACTGAGAGACACCAGTCAGTGTACAGATATCTCCCTGAGAGAGAGGGGACTGAGAAACACCAGTCAGTGTACAGATATATCCCTGAGAGAGAGAGGGACTGAGAGACACCAGTCAGTCTACAGATATCTACCTGAGAGAGAGAGGGGAATGAGAGACACCAGTCAGTGTACAGATATCTCCCTGAGAGAGAGAGAGGGGACTGAGAGACACCAGTCAGTGTACAGATATCTCCCTGAGAGAGAGAGAGGGGACTGAGAGACACCAGTCAGTCTACAGATATCTCCCTGAGAGGGGACTGAGAGACACCAGTCAGTGTACAGATATCTCCCTGAGAGAGAGAGAGGGGACTGAGAGACACCAGTCAGTGTACAAATATTTCCCTGAGAGAGGGAGGCGACTGAGAGACACCAGTCAGTCTACAGATATCTCCCTGAGAGAGGCAGAGAGAGAGAGAGAGTGAGAGGGGACTGAGAGATACCAGTTAGTCTACAGATATCTCCCTGAGAGAGAGAGGGGACTGAGAGACACCAGTCAGTCTACAGATATCTCCCTGAGAGAGAGAGGGACTGAGAGACACCAGTCATTGTATAGATATCTCCCTGAGAGAGAGAAGTGACTGAGAGACACCAGTCAGTGTACAGATATCTCCCTGAGAGATAGAGAGGGGGACTGAGAGACACCAGTCAGTGTACAGATATCTCCCTGAGAGAGAGAGGGACTGAGAGACACCAGTCATTGTATAGATATCTCCCTGAGAGAGAGAAGGGACTGAGAGACACCAGTCAGTCTACAGATATCTCCCTGAGAATGAGAGGGGACTGAGAGACACCAGTCAGTCTACAGATATCTCCCTGAGAGAGAGAGGGGACTGAGAGACACGAGTCAGTGTACAGATATCTCCCTTAGAGAGAGAGGGACTGAGAGACACCAGTCAGTGTACAGATATCTCCCTGAGAGAGAGAGAGGGGACTGAGAGACACCAGTCAGTGTACAGATATCTCCCTAAGAGAGAGAGGACTGAGAGACACCAGTCAGTGTACAGATATCTACCTGAGAGAGAGAGGGGACTGAGAGACACCAGTCAGTGTATAGATATCTCCCTGAGAGAGAGGGGACTGAGAGACAGCAGTCAGTGTACAGATATCTCCCTGAGACAGAGGGGACTGAGAGACACCAGTCAGTGTACAGATATCTCGCTGAGAGCGAGAGGGGACTGAGAGACGCCAGTCAGTATACAGATATCTCCCTGATAGAGAGAGGGGACTGAGAGACACCAGTCAGTGTACAGGTATCTCCCTGAGAGAGAGAGGGGACTGAGAGACACCAGTCAGTGTACAGATATCTCCCTGAGAGAGAGGGGACTGAGAAACACCAGTCAGTGTACAGATATATCCCTGAGAGAGAGAGGGACTGAGAGACACCAGTCAGTGTACAGATATCTCCCTGAGAAAGAGAGGGGACTGAGAGACACCAGTCAGTGTACAGATATCTCCCTGAGAGAGAGGGGACTGAGAGACAACAGTCAGTGTACAGATATCTCCCTGAGAGAGAGAGGGGACTGAGAGACACCAGTCAGTCTACAGATATCTCCCTGAGTGCGAGAGAGAGAGAGAGAGAGTGAGAGGGGACTGAGAGACACCAGTCAGTCTACAGATATCTCCCTGAGAGAGAGAGGGGACTGAGAGACACCAGTCAGTGTACAGATATCTCCCTGAGAGAGAGGGGACTGAGAGACACCAGTCAGTGTACAGATATCTCTCTGAGAGAGGGAGGGGACTGAGAGACACCAGTCAGTATACAGATATCTCCCTGAGAGAGAGAGGGGACTGAGAGACACCAGTCAGTGTACAGATATCTCCCTGAGTGGGGACTAAGAGACACCAGTCAGTGTACAGATATCTCCCTGAGAGAGAGAGGGAGTGAGAGACACCAGTCAGTGTACAGATATCTCCCTGAGTGAGAGAGGGGACTGAGAGACACCAGTCAGTGTACAGATATCTCCCTGAGAGAGAGAGGGGACTGAGAGACACCAGTCAGTGTACAGATATCTCCCTGAGAGGAGACTGAGAGACACCAGTCAGTGTATAGATATCTCCCTGAGAGAGAGAGGGGACTGAGAGACACCAGTCAGTGTACAGATATCTCCCTGAGAGAGAGGGGACTGAGAGACACCAGTCAGTGTATAGATATCTCCCTGAGAGAGAGAGAGGGGACTGAGAGACACCAGTCAGTGTGCAGATATCTCCCGGAGATAGAGAGAGGGGACTGAGTGACACCAGTCAGTCTACAGATATCTCCCTGAGAGTGGACTGAGAGACACCAGTCAGTGTACAGATATCTCCCTGAGAGAGAGAGAGGGGACTGAGAGACACCAGTCAGTCTACAGATATCTCCCTGAGAGAGAGGGGGGACTGAGAGCCACCAGTCACTCTATAGATATCTCCCTGAGAGGGGACTGAGAGACACCAGTCAGTGTACAGATATCTCCCTGAGAGAGAGAGGGGACTGAGAGACACCAGTCAGTGTACAGATATCTCCCTGAGAGAGAGGGGACTGAGAGACACCAGTCAGTGTACAGATATCTCCCTGAGAGAGAGAGAGGGCTGAGAGACACCAATCAGTGTACAGATATCTCCCAGAGAGAGAGAGAGCGGGACTGAGAGACACCAGTCAGTCTACAGATATCTCCCTGAGAGAGAGAGAGTTAGAGGGGACTGAGAGACACCAGTCAGTGTACAGATATCTCCCTGAGAGAGAGAGGGGACTGTGAGACACCAGTCAGTGTACAGATATCTCGCTGAGAGAGAGAGGGGACTGAGAGACACCAGTCAGTATACAGATATCTCCCTGAGAGAGAGAGGGACTGAGAGACACCAGTCAGTGTACAGATATCTCCCTGAGAGAGAGAGAGGACTGAGAGACACCAGTCAGTGTACAGATATCTCCCTGAGTGAGAGGGGACTGAGAGACACCAGTCAGTGTACAGATATCTCCCTGAGAGAGAGAGGGGACTGAGAGACACCAGTCAGTCTACAGATATCTCCCTGAGAGAGAGAGGGGACTGAGAGACACCAGTCAGTGTACAGATATCTCCCTGAGAGAGAGGGGACTGAGAGACACCAGTCAGTGTACAGATATCTCCCTGAGAGAGAGAGAGGGGTCTGAGAGACACCAGTCAGTGTACAGATATCTCCCTGAGAGAGAGAGAGGGGACTGAGAGACACCAGTCAGTCTACAGATATCTCCCTGAGAGGGGACTGAGAGACACCAGTCAGTGTACAGATATCTCCCTGAGAGAGAGAGAGGGGACTGAGAGACACCAGTCAGTGTACAGATATTTCCCTGAGAGAGGGAGGCGACTGAGAGACACCAGTCAGTCTACAGATATCTCCCTGAGAGAGGCAGAGAGAGAGAGAGAGTGAGAGGGGACTGAGAGATACCAGTTAGTCTACAGATATCTCCCTGAGAGAGAGAGGGGACTGAGAGACACCAGTCAGTCTACAGATATCTCCCTGAGAGAGAGAGGGACTGAGAGACACCAGTCATTGTATAGATATCTCCCTGAGAGAGAGAAGTGACTGAGAGACACCAGTCAGTGTACAGATATCTCCCTGAGAGATAGAGAGGGGGACTGAGAGACACCAGTCAGTGTACAGATATCTCCCTGAGAGAGAGAGGGACTGAGAGACACCAGTCATTGTATAGATATCTCCCTGAGAGAGAGAAGGGACTGAGAGACACCAGTCAGTGTACAGATATCTCCCTGAGAGGGGACTGAGAGACACCAGTCAGTGTACAGATATCTCCCTGAGAGAGAGAGGGGACTGAGAGACACCAGTCAGTGTACAGATATCTCCCTGAGAGGGGACTGAGAGACACCAGTCAGTGTACAGATATCTCCCAGAGAGAGAGAGGGGACTGAGAGACACCAGTCAGTGTACAGATATCTCATTGAGAGAGAGAGGGGACTGAGAGACACCAGTCAGTCTACAGATATCTCCCTGAGAGGGGACTGAGAGACACCAGTCAGTGTACAGATATCTCCCTGAGAGAGAGAGGGGACTGAGAGACACCAGTCAGTGTACAGATATCTCCCTGAGAGAGAGAGGGGACTGAGAGACACCAGTCAGTCTACAGATATCTCCCTGAGAATGAGAGGGGACTGAGAGACACCAGTCAGTCTACAGATATCTCCCTGAGAGAGAGAGGGGACTGAGAGACACCAGTCAGTGTACAGATATCTCCCTTAGAGAGAGAGGGACTGAGAGACACCAGTCAGTGTACAGATATCTCCCTGAGAGAGAGAGAGGGGACTGAGAGACACCAGTCAGTGTACAGATATCTCCCTAAGAGAGAGAGGACTGAGAGACACCAGTCAGTGTACAGATATCTACCTGAGAGAGAGAGGGGACTGAGAGACACCAGTCAGTGTATAGATATCTCCCTGAGAGAGAGGGGACTGAGAGACACCAGTCAGTGTACAGATATCTCCCTGAGAGAGAGGGGACTGAGAGACACCAGTCAGTGTACAGATATCTCGCTGAGAGCGAGAGGGGACTGTGAGACGCCAGTCAGTATACAGATATCTCCCTGAGAGAGAGAGAGGGGACTGAGAGACACCAGTCAGTGTACAGGTATCTCCCTGAGAGAGAGAGGGGACTGAGAGACACCAGTCAGTGTACAGATATCTCCCTGAGAGAGAGGGGACTGAGAAACACCAGTCAGTGTACAGATATATCCCTGAGAGAGAGAGGGACTGAGAGACACCAGTCAGTGTACAGATATCTCCCTGAGAAAGAGAGGGGACTGAGAGACACCAGTCGGTCTACAGATATCTCCCTGAGAGAGAGAGAGAGAGAGAGAGTGAGAGGGGACTGAGAGACACCAGTCAGTCTACAGATATCTCCCTGATAGAGGGAGGGGACTGTGAGACACCAGTCAGAGTACAGATATCTCGCTGAGAGAGAGAGGGGACTGAGAGTCACCAGTCAGTATACAGATATCTCCCTGAGAGAGAGAGGGGACTGAGAGACACCAGTCAGTGTACAGATATCTCCCTGAGAGAGAGACAGGACTGAGAGACACCAGTCAGTGTACAGATATCTCCCTGAGAGAGAGGGGACTGAGAGACAACAGTCAGTGTACAGATATCTCCCTGAGAGAGAGAGGGGACTGAGAGACACCAGTCAGTCTACAGATATCTCCCTGAGTGCGAGAGAGAGAGAGAGAGAGTGAGAGGGGACTGAGAGACACCAGTCAGTCTACAGATATCTCCCTGAGAGAGAGAGGGGACTGAGAGACACCAGTCAGTGTACAGATATCTCCCTGAGAGAGAGGGGACTGAGAGACACCAGTCAGTGTACAGATATCTCTCTGAGAGAGGGAGGGGACTGAGAGACACCAGTCAGTATACAGATATCTCCCTGAGAGAGAGAGGGGACTGAGAGACACCAGTCAGTGTACAGATATCTCCCTGAGTGGGGACTAAGAGACACCAGTCAGTGTACAGATATCTCCCTGAGAGAGAGAGGGAGTGAGAGACACCAGTCAGTGTACAGATATCTCCCTGAGAGAGAGAGGGGACTGAGAGACACCAGTCAGTCTACAGATATCTCCCTGAGAGAGAGAGGGGTCTGAGAGACAGCAGTCAGTGTACAGATATCTCCCTGAGAGGGGACTGAGAGACACCAGTCAGTGTACAGATATCTCCCTGAGAGAGAGAGGGGACTGAGAGACACCAGTCAGTGTACAGATATCTCCCTGAGAGAGAGGGGACTGAGAGACACCAGTCAGTGTACAGATATCTCCCTGAGAGAGAGGGGACTGAGAGACACCAGTCAGTGTACAGATATCTCCCTGAGAGAGAGAGAGGGGACTGAGAGACACCAGTCAGTCTACAGATATCTCCCTGAGAGGGGACTGAGAGACACCAGTCAGTGTACGGATATCTCCCTGAGAGAGAGAGAGGGGACTGAGAGACACCAGTCAGTGTACAGATATCTCCCTGAGAGAGGGAGGGTACTGAGAGACACCAGTCAGTCGACAGATATCTCCCTGAGAGAGAGAGAGAGAGAGAGAGAGAGAGGACTGAGAGACACCAGTTAGTCTACAGATATCTCCCTGAGATAGAGAGGGGACTGAGAGACACCAGTCAGTCTACAGATATCTCCCTGATAGAGAGAGCGGACTGAGAGACACCTGTCAGTGTATAGATATCTCCCTGAGAGAGAGAGGGGACTGAGAGACACCAATCAGTCTACAGATATCTACCTGAGAGAGAGAGGGTACTGAGAGACACCAGTCAGTGTACAGATATCTCCCTGAGAGGGGACTGCGAGACACCAGTCAGTGTACAGATATCTCCCTGAGAGAGAGAGGGGACTGAGAGACACCATTCAGTGTACAGATATTTCCCTGAGAGAGAGAGGGGACTGAGAGACACCAGTCAGTGTTCAGATATCTCCCTGAGAGAGAGGGGACTGAGAGACACCAGTCAGTGTACAGATATCTCCCTGAGAGAGAGGGGACTGAGAGACACCAGTCAGTGTACAGATATCTCCCTGAGAGAGAGAGGGGACTGATAGACACCAGTCAGTGTACAGATAACTCGCTGAGAGAGAGAGGGGACTGAGAGACACCAGTCAGTATACAGATATCTCCCTGAGAGAGTGAGGGGACTGAGAGACACCAGTCAGTGTACAGATATCTCCCTGAGAGAGAGAGGGGACTGAGAGACACCAGTCAGTGTACAGATATCTCCCTGAGAGAGAGTGGACTGAGAAACACCAGTCAGTGTACTGATATCTCTCTGAGAGAGAGGGGACTGAGAGACACCAGTCAGTCTACAGATATCTCCCTGAGAGAGAGAGAGAGAGAGAGAGAGAGAGAGTGAGAGGGGACTGAGAGACACCAGTCAGTCTACAGATATCTCCCTGAGAGAGAGGGGGGACTGAGAGACACCAGTCACTCTACAGATATCTCCCTGAGAGGGGACTGAGAGACACCAGTCAGTGTACAGATATCTCCCTGAGAGAGAGAGGGGACTGAGAGACACCAGTCAGTGTACAGATATCTCCCGGAGAGTGAGGGGACTGAGAGACACCAGTCAGTGTACAGATATCTCCCTGAGAGAGAGGGGGACTGATAGACAAGAGTCAGTCTACAGATATCTCCCTGAGAGAGAGGGGACTGAGAGATACCAGTCAGTGTACAGATATCTCCCTGAGAGAGAGAGAGGGCTGAGAGACACCAATCAGTGTACAGATATCTCCCTGAGAGAGAGAGAGAGAGAGAGTTAGAGGGGACTGAGAGACACCAGTCAGTCTACAGATATCTCCCTGAGAGAGAGAGGGGACTGCGAGACACCAGTCAGTGTACAGATATCTCCCTGAGAGAGAGAGGGGACTGAGAGACACCAGTCAGTGTACAGATATCTCCCTGAGAGAGAGAGGGGACTGAGAGACACCAGTCAGTGTACAGATATCTCCCTGAGAGAGAGGGGACTGAGAGACACCAGTCAGTGTACAGATATCTCCCTGAGAGAGAGGGGACTGAGAGACACCAGTCAGTGTATAGATATCTCCCTGAGAGAGAGAGAGGGGACTGAGAGACACCAGTCAGTCTACAGATATCTCCCTGAGAGTGGACTGAGAGACACCAGTCAGTGTACAGATATCTCCCTGAGAGAGAGAGAGGGGACTGAGAGACACCAGTCAGTGTACAGATATCTCCCTGAGAGAGAGAGAGAGAGAGAGAGAGAGAATGAGAGGGGACTGAGAGACACCAGTCAGTCTACAGATATCTCCTTGAGAGAGAGGGGGGACTGAGAGACACCAGTCACTCTACAGATATCTCCCTGAGAGGGGACTGACAGACACCAGTCAGTGTGCACATATCTCCCTGAGAGAGAGAGGGGACTGAGAGACACCAGTCAGTGTACAGATATCTCCCTGAGAGAGAGGGGACTGAGAGACACCAGTAAGTGTACAGATATCTCCCTGAGAGAGAGAGAGGGCTGAGAGACACCAATCAGTGTACTGATATCTCCCAGAGAGAGAGAGAGGGGGACTGAGAGACACCAGTCAGTCTACAGATATATCCCTGAGAGAGAGAGAGTTAGAGGGGACTGAGAGACACCAGTCAGTGTACAGATATCTCCCTGAGAGAGAGAGGGGACTGTGAGACACCAGTCAGTGTACAGATATCTCGCTGAGAGAGAGAGGGGACTGAGAGATACCAGTCATTATACAGATATCTCCCTGAGAGAGAGAGGGGACTGATAGACACCAGTCAGTTTACAGATATCTCCCTGAGAGAGAGAGAGGACTGAGAGACACCAGTCAGTGTACAGATATCTCCCTGAGTGAGAGGGGACTGAGAGACACCAGTCAGTGTACAGATATCTCCCTGAGAGAGAGAGGGGACTGAGAGACACCAGTCAGTCTACAGATATCTCCCTGAGAGAGAGAGGGGACTGAGAGACACCAGTCAGTCTACAGATATCTCCCTGAGAGGGGACTGAGAGACACCAGTCAGTGTACAGATATCTCCCTGAGAGAGAGAGGGGACTGAGAGACACCAGTCAGTGTGCAGATATCTCCCTGAGTGGGGACTGAGAGACACCAGTCAGTGCACAGATATCTCCCTGAGAGAGAAAGGGACTGAGAGACACCAGTCAGTGTACAGATATCTCCCTGAGAGAGAGGGGACTGAGAGACACCAGTCAGTGTACAGATATCTCCCTGAGAGAAAGGGGACTGAGAGACACCAGTCAGTGTACAGATATCTCCCTGAGAGAGAGAGAGGGGACTGAGAGACACCAGTCAGTGTACAGATATCTCCCTGAGAGAGAGAGAGGGGTCTGAGAGACACCAGTCAGTCTACAGATATCTCCCTGAGAGGGGACTGAGAGACACCAGTCAGTGTACAGATATCTCCCTGAGAGAGAGAGAGGGGACTGAGAGACACCAGTCAGTGTACAGATATCTCCCTGAGAGAGGGAGGGTACTGAGAGACACCAGTCAGTCGACAGATATCTCCCTGAGAGAGAGAGAGAGAGAGAGAGAGAGAGGACTGAGAGACACCAGTTAGTCTACAGATATCTCCCTGAGATAGAGAGGGGACTGAGAGACACCAGTCAGTCTACAGATATCTCCCTGATAGAGAGAGCGGACTGAGAGACACCTGTCAGTGTATAGATATCTCCCTGAGAGAGAGAGGGGACTGAGAGACACCAATCAGTCTACAGATATCTACCTGAGAGAGAGAGGGTACTGAGAGACACCAGTCAGTGTACAGATATCTCCCTGAGAGGGGACTGCGAGACACCAGTCAGTGTACAGATATCTCCCTGAGAGAGAGAGGGGACTGAGAGACACCATTCAGTGTACAGATATTTCCCTGAGAGAGAGAGGGGACTCAGAGACACCAGTCTGTGTACAGATATCTCCCTGAGAGAGAGGGGACTGAGAGACACCAGTCAGTGTACAGATATCTCCCTGAGAGAGAGGGGACTGAGAGACACCAGTCAGTGTACAGATATCTCCCTGAGAGAGAGAGGGGACTGAGAGACACCAGTCAGTGTACAGATATCTCGCTGAGAGAGAGAGGGGACTGAGAGACACCAGTCAGTATACAGATATCTCCCTGAGAGAGTGAGGGGACTGAGAGACACCAGTCACTCTACAGATATCTCCCTGAGAGGGGACTGAGAGACACCAGTCAGTGTACAGATATCTCCCTGAGAGAGAGAGGGGACTGAGAGACACCAGTCAGTGTACAGATATCTCCCGGAGAGAGAGGGGACTGAGAGACACCAGTCTGTGTACAGATATCTCCCTGAGAGAGAGGGGGACTGATAGACAAGAGTCAGTCTACAGATATCTCCCTGAGAGAGAGGGGACTGAGAGATACCAGTCAGTGTACAGATATCTCCCTGAGAGAGAGAGAGGGCTGAGAGACACCAATCAGTGTACAGATATCTCCCTGAGAGAGAGAGAGAGAGAGAGTTAGAGGGGACTGAGAGACACCAGTCAGTCTACAGATATCTCCCTGAGAGAGAGAGGGGACTGCGAGACACCAGTCAGTGTACAGATATCTCCCTGAGAGAGAGAGGGGACTGAGAGACACCAGTCAGTGTACAGATATCTCCCTGAGAGAGAGAGGGGACTGAGAGACACCAGTCAGTGTACAGATATCTCCCTGAGAGAGAGGGGACTGAGAGACACCAGTCAGTGTACAGATATCTCCCTGAGAGAGAGGGGACTGAGAGACACCAGTCAGTGTATAGATATCTCCCTGAGAGAGAGAGAGGGGACTGAGAGACACCAGTCAGTCTACAGATATCTCCCTGAGAGTGGACTGAGAGACACCAGTCAGTGTACAGATATCTCCCTGAGAGAGAGAGAGCGGACTGAGAGACACCAGTCAGTGTACAGATATCTCCCTGAGAGAGAGAGAGAGAGAGAGAGAGAGAATGAGAGGGGACTGAGAGACACCAGTCAGTCTACAGATATCTCCTTGAGAGAGAGGGGGGACTGAGAGACACCAGTCACTCTACAGATATCTCCCTGAGAGGGGACTGAGAGACACCAGTCAGTGTGCAGATATCTCCCTGAGAGAGAGAGGGGACTGAGAGACACCAGTCAGTGTACAGATATCTCCCTGAGAGAGAGAGAGGGCTGAGAGACACCAATCAGTGTACTGATATCTCCCAGAGAGAGAGAGAGGGGGACTGAGAGACACCAGTCAGTCTACAGATATATCCCTGAGAGAGAGAGAGTTAGAGGGGACTGAGAGACACCAGTCAGTGTACAGATATCTCCCTGAGAGAGAGAGAGGGGGACTGCGAGACACCAGTCAGTGTACAGATATCTCCCTGAGAGAGAGAGAGAGAGAGAGAGTTAGAGGAGTCTTAGAGACACCAGTCAGTCTACAGATATCTCCCTGATAGAGAGAGGGGACTGTGAGACACCAGTCAGTGTACAGATATCTCGCTGAGAGAGACAGGGGACTGAGAGTCACCAGTCAGTGTACAGATATCTCCCTGAGAGAGAGAGGGGACTGAGAGACACCAGTCAGTGTACAGATATCTCCCTGAGAGAGAGAGGGGACTGCGAGACACCAGTCAGTGTACAGATATCTCCCTGAGAGAGAGGGGACTGAGAGACAACAGTCAGTGTACAGATATCTCCCTGAGAGAGAGGGGACTGAGAGACACCAGTCAGTGTATAGATATCTCCCTGAGAGAGAGAGAGGGGACTGAGAGACACCAGTCAGTGTACAGATATCTCCCGGAGATAGAGAGAGGGGACTGAGTGACACCAGTCAGTCTACAGATATCTCCCTGAGAGTGGACTGAGAGACACCAGTCAGTGTACAGATATCTCCCTGAGAGAGAGAGAGGGGACTGAGAGACACCAGTCAGTCTACAGATATCTCCCTGAGAGAGAGAGGGGACTGAGAGACACCAGTCACTCTACAGATATCTCCCTGAGAGGGGACTGAGAGACACCAGTCAGTGTACAGATATCTCCCTGAGAGAGAGAGGGGACTGAGAGACACCAGTCAGTGTACAGATATCTCCCTGAGAGAGAGGGGACTGAGAGACACCAGTCAGTGTACAGATATCTCCCTGAGAGAGAGAGAGGGCTGAGAGACACCAATCAGTGTACAGATATCTCCCAGAGAGAGAGAGAGGGGGACTGAGAGACACCAGTCAGTCTACAGATATCTCCCTGAGAGAGAGAGAGTTAGAGGGGACTGAGAGACACCAGTCAGTGTACCGATATCTCCCTGAGAGAGAGAGGGGACTGTGAGACACCAGTCAGTGTACAGATATCTCGCTGAGAGAGAGAGGGGACTGAGAGACACCAGTCAGTATACAGATATCTCCCTGAGAGAGAGAGGGGACTGATAGACACCAGTCAGTGTACAGATATCTCCCTGAGAGAGAGAGAGGACTGAGAGACACCAGTCAGTGTACAGATATCTCCCTGAGTGAGAGGGGACTGAGAGACACCAGTCAGTGTACAGATATCTCCCTGAGAGAGAGAGGGGACTGAGAGACACCAGTCAGTCTACAGATATCTCCCTGAGAGAGAGAGGGGACTGAGAGACACCAGTCAGTGTACAGATATCTCCCTGAGAGAGAGGGCACTGAGAGACACCAGTCAGTGTACAGATATCTCCCTGAGAGAGATAGAGGGGACTGAGAGACACCAGCCAGTGTACAGATATCTCCCTGAGAGAGAGAGAGGGGACTGAGAGACACCAGTCAGTCTACAGATATCTCCCTGAGAGGGGACTGAGAGACACCAGTCAGTGTACAGATATCTCCCTGAGAGAGAGAGAGGGGACTGAGAGACACCAGTCAGTGTACAGATATTTCCCTGAGAGAGGGAGGCGACTGAGAGACACCAGTCAGTCTACAGATATCTCCCTGAGAGAGAGAGAGAGAGAGAGAGTGAGAGGGGACTGAGAGATACCAGTTAGTCTACAGATATCTCCCTGAGAGAGAGAGGGGACTGAGAGACACCAGTCAGTCTACAGATATCTCCCTGAGAGAGAGAGGGGCTGAGAGACACCAGTCATTGTATAGATATCTCCCTGAGAGAGAGAAGTGACTGAGAGACACCAGTCAGTGTACAGATATCTCCCTGAGAGAGAGAGGGACTGAGAGACACCAGTCATTGTATAGATATCTCCCTGAGAGAGAGAAGGGACTGAGAGACACCAGTCAGTTTACAGATATCTCCCTGAGAAAGAGAGGGGACTGAGAGACACCAGTCAGTCTACAGATATCTCCCTCAGAGAGAGAGGGGACTGAGAGACACCAGTCAGTGTACAGATATCTCCCTTAGAGAGAGAGGGACTGAGAGACACCAGTCAGTGTACAGATATCTCCCTGAGAGAGAGAGAGGGGACTGAGAGACACCAGTCAGTGTACAGATATCTCCCTAAGAGAGAGAGGACTGAGAGACACCAGTCAGTGTACAGATATCTACCTGAGAGAGAGAGGGGACTGAGAGACACCAGTCAGTGTATAGATATCTCCCTGAGAGAGAGGGGACTGAGAGACACCAGTCAGTGTACAGATATCTCCCTGAGAGAGAGGGGACTGAGAGACACCAGTCAGTGTACAGATATCTCGCTGAGAGCGAGAGGGGACTGAGAGACGCCAGTCAGTATACAGATATCTCCCTGATAGAGAGAGGGGACTGAGAGACACCAGTCAGTGTACAGATATCTCCCTGAGAGAGAGAGGGGACTGAGAGACACCAGTCAGTGTACAGATATCTCCCTGAGAGAGAGGGGACTGAGAAACACCAGTCAGTGTACAGATATATCCCTGAGAGAGAGAGGGACTGAGAGACACCAGTCAGTGTAGAGATATCTCCCTGAGAAAGAGAGGGGACTGAGAGACACCAGTCAGTCTACAGATATCTCCCTGAGAGAGAGAGAGAGAGAGAGAGTGAGAGGGGACTGAGAGACACCAGTCTGTCTACAGATATCTCCCTGATAGAGGGAGGGGACTGTGAGACACCAGTCAGAGTACAGATATCTCGCTGAGAGAGAGAGGGGACTGAGAGTCACCAGTCAGTATCCAGATATCTCCCTGAGAGAGAGAGGGGACTGAGAGACACCAGTCAGTGTACAGATATCTCCCTGAGAGAGAGACAGGACTGAGAGACACCAGTCAGTGTACAGATATCTCCCTGAGAGAGAGGGGACTGAGAGACAACAGTCAGTGTACAGATATCTCCCTGAGAGAGAGAGGGGACTGAGAGACACCAGTCAGTCTACAGATATCTCCCTGAGTGCGAGAGAGAGAGAGAGAGAGTGAGAGGGGACTGAGAGACACCAGTCAGTCTACAGATATCTCCCTGAGAGAGAGAGGGGACTGAGAGACACCAGTCAGTGTACAGATATCTCCCTGAGAGAGAGGGGACTGAGAGACACCAGTCAGTGTACAGATATCTCTCTGAGAGAGGGAGGGGCCTGAGAGACACCAGTCAGTATACAGATATCTCCCTGAGAGAGAGAGGGGACTGAGAGACACCAGTCAGTGTACAGATATCTCCCTGAGTGGGGACTAAGAGACACCAGTCAGTGTACAGATATCTCCCTGAGAGAGAGAGGGAGTGAGAGACACCAGTCAGTGTACAGATATCTCCCTGAGAGAGAGAGGGTCTGAGAGACACCAGTCAGTGTACAGATATCTCCCTGAGAGAGAGAGGGGACTGAGAGACACCAGTCAGTGTACAGATATCTCCCTGAGAGGGGACTGAGAGACACCAGTCAGTGTATAGATATCTCCCTGAGAGAGAGAGGGGACTGAGAGACACCAGTCAGTGTACAGATATCTCCCTGAGAGAGAGAGGGGACTGAGAGACACCAGTCAGTGTACAGATATCTCCCTGAGAGAGAGAGACTGAGACACACCAGTCAGTGTATAGATTTCTCCCTGAGAGAGAGAGGGGACTGAGAGTCACCAGTCAGTCTACAGATATCTCCCTGAGAGAGAGAGGGGACTGAGAGACACCAGTCAGTGTACAGATATCTCCCTGAGAGAGAGAGACTGAGACACACCAGTCAGTGTACAGATATCTCCCTGAGAGAGAGAGGGGACTGAGAGACACCTGTCAGTGTATAGATATCTCCCTGAGAGAGAGAGGGGACTGAGAGACACCAGTCAGTCTACAGATATCTCCCTGAGAGAGAGAGTGGTCTGAGAGACAGCAGTCAGTGTACAGATATCTCCCTGAGAGGGGACTGAGAGACACCAGTCAGTCTACAGATATCTCCTTGAGAGAGAGAGAGAGAGAGAGAGAGAGAATGAGAGGGGACTGAGAGACACCAGTCAGTCTACAGATATCTCCTTGAGAGAGAGGGGGGACTGAGAGACACCAGTCACTCTACAGATATCTCCCTGAGAGGGGACTGAGAGACACCAGTCAGTGTGCAGATATCTCCCTGAGAGAGAGAGGGGACTGAGAGACACCAGTCAGTGTACAGATATCTCCCTGAGAGAGAGAGAGGGCTGAGAGACACCAATCAGTGTACTGATATCTCCCAGAGAGAGAGAGAGGGGGACTGAGAGACACCAGTCAGTCTACAGATATATCCCTGAGAGAGAGAGAGTTAGAGGGGACTGAGAGACACCAGTCAGTGTACAGATATCTCCCTGAGAGAGAGAGAGGGGGACTGCGAGACACCAGTCAGTGTACAGATATCTCCCTGAGAGAGAGAGAGAGAGAGAGTTAGAGGAGTCTTAGAGACACCAGTCAGTCTACAGATATCTCCCTGATAGAGAGAGGGGACTGTGAGACACCAGTCAGTGTACAGATATCTCGCTGAGAGAGACAGGGGACTGAGAGTCACCAGTCAGTGTACAGATATCTCCCTGAGAGAGAGAGGGGACTGAGAGACACCAGTCAGTGTACAGATATCTCCCTGAGAGAGAGAGGGGACTGAGAGACACCAGTCAGTGTACAGATATCTCCCTGAGAGAGAGGGGACTGAGAGACAACAGTCAGTGTACAGATATCTCCCTGAGACAGAGGGGACTGAGAGACACCAGTCAGTGTATAGATATCTCCCTGAGAGAGAGAGAGGGGACTGAGAGACACCAGTCAGTGTACAGATATCTCCCGGAGATAGAGAGAGGGGACTGAGTGACACCAGTCAGTCTACAGATATCTACCTGAGAGTGGACTGAGAGACACCAGTCAGTGTACAGATATCTCCCTGAGAGAGAGAGAGGGGACTGAGAGACACCAGTCAGTCTACAGATATCTCCCTGAGAGAGAGAGGGGACTGAGAGACACCAGTCACTCTACAGATATCTCCCTGAGAGGGGACTGAGAGACACCAGTCAGTGTACAGATATCTCCCTGAGAGAGAGAGGGGACTGAGAGACACCAGTCAGTGTACCGATATCTCCCTGAGAGAGAGAGGGGACTGTGAGACACCAGTCAGTGTACAGATATCTCGCTGAGAGAGAGAGGGGACTGAGAGACACCAGTCAGTATACAGATATCTCCCTGAGAGAGAGAGGGGACTGATAGACACCAGTCAGTGTACAGATATCTCCCTGAGAGAGAGAGAGGACTGAGAGACACCAGTCAGTGTACAGATATCTCCCTGAGTGAGAGGGGACTGAGAGACACCAGTCAGTGTACAGATATCTCCCTGAGAGAGAGAGGGGACTGAGAGACACCAGTCAGTCTACAGATATCTCCCTGAGAGAGAGAGGGGACTGAGAGACACCAGTCAGTGTACAGATATCTCCCTGAGAGAGAGGGCACTGAGAGACACCAGTCAGTGTACAGATATCTCCCTGAGAGAGATAGAGGGGACTGAGAGACACCAGCCAGTGTACAGATATCTCCCTGAGAGAGAGAGAGGGGACTGAGAGACACCAGTCAGTCTACAGATATCTCCCTGAGAGGGGACTGAGAGACACCAGTCAGTGTACAGATATCTCCCTGAGAGAGAGAGAGGGGACTGAGAGACACCAGTCAGTGTACAGATATTTCCCTGAGAGAGGGAGGCGACTGAGAGACACCAGTCAGTCTACAGATATCTCCCTGAGAGAGAGAGAGAGAGAGAGAGAGAGTGAGAGGGGACTGAGAGATACCAGTTAGTCTACAGATATCTCCCTGAGAGAGAGAGGGGACTGAGAGACACCAGTCAGTCTACAGATATCTCCCTGAGAGAGAGAGCGGCTGAGAGACACCAGTCATTGTATAGATATCTCCCTGAGAGAGAGAAGTGACTGAGAGACACCAGTCAGTGTACAGATATCTCCCTGAGAGAGAGAGGGACTGAGAGACACCAGTCATTGTATAGATATCTCCCTGAGAGAGAGAAGGGACTGAGAGACACCAGTCAGTTTACAGATATCTCCCTGAGAAAGAGAGGGGACTGAGAGACACCAGTCAGTCTACAGATATCTCCCTGAGAGAGAGAGGGGACTGAGAGACACCAGTCAGTGTACAGATATCTCCCTTAGAGAGAGAGGGACTGAGAGACACCAGTCAGTGTACAGATATCTCCCTGAGAGAGAGAGAGGGGACTGAGAGACACCAGTCAGTGTACAGATATCTCCCTAAGAGAGAGAGGACTGAGAGACACCAGTCAGTGTACAGATATCTACCTGAGAGAGAGAGGGGACTGAGAGACACCAGTCAGTGTATAGATATCTCCCTGAGAGAGAGGGGACTGAGAGACACCAGTCAGTGTACAGATATCTCCCTGAGAGAGAGGGGACTGAGAGACACCAGTCAGTGTACAGATATCTCGCTGAGAGCGAGAGGGGACTGAGAGACGCCAGTCAGTATACAGATATCTCCCTGATAGAGAGAGGGGACTGAGAGACACCAGTCAGTGTACAGATATCTCCCTGAGAGAGAGAGGGGACTGAGAGACACCAGTCAGTGTACAGATATCTCCCTGAGAGAGAGGGGACTGAGAAACACCAGTCAGTGTACAGATATATCCCTGAGAGAGAGAGGGACTGAGAGACACCAGTCAGTGTAGAGATATCTCCCTGAGAAAGAGAGGGGACTGAGAGACACCAGTCAGTCTACAGATATCTCCCTGAGAGAGAGAGAGAGAGAGAGAGTGAGAGGGGACTGAGAGACACCAGTCTGTCTACAGATATCTCCCTGATAGAGGGAGGGGACTGTGAGACACCAGTCAGAGTACAGATATCTCGCTGAGAGAGAGAGGGGACTGAGAGTCACCAGTCAGTATCCAGATATCTCCCTGAGAGAGAGAGGGGACTGAGAGACACCAGTCAGTGTACAGATATCTCCCTGAGAGAGAGACAGGACTGAGAGACACCAGTCAGTGTACAGATATCTCCCTGAGAGAGAGGGGACTGAGAGACAACAGTCAGTGTACAGATATCTCCCTGAGAGAGAGAGGGGACTGAGAGACACCAGTCAGTCTACAGATATCTCCCTGAGTGCGAGAGAGAGAGAGAGAGAGTGAGAGGGGACTGAGAGACACCAGTCAGTCTACAGATATCTCCCTGAGAGAGAGAGGGGACTGAGAGACACCAGTCAGTGTACAGATATCTCCCTGAGAGAGAGGGGACTGAGAGACACCAGTCAGTGTACAGATATCTCTCTGAGAGAGGGAGGGGCCTGAGAGACACCAGTCAGTATACAGATATCTCCCTGAGAGAGAGAGGGGACTGAGAGACACCAGTCAGTGTACAGATATCTCCCTGAGTGGGGACTAAGAGACACCAGTCAGTGTACAGATATCTCCCTGAGAGAGAGAGGGAGTGAGAGACACCAGTCAGTGTACAGATATCTCCCTGAGAGAGAGAGGGGACTGAGAGACACCAGTCAGTGTACAGATATCTCCCTGAGAGAGAGAGGGGACTGAGAGACACCAGTCAGTGTACAGATATCTCCCTGAGAGGGGACTGAGAGACACCAGTCAGTGTATAGATATCTCCCTGAGAGAGAGAGGGGACTGAGAGACACCAGTCAGTGTACAGATATCTCCCTGAGAGAGAGAGGGGACTGAGAGACACCAGTCAGTGTACAGATATCTCCCTGAGAGAGAGAGACTGAGACACACCAGTCAGTGTATAGATTTCTCCCTGAGAGAGAGAGGGGACTGAGAGTCACCAGTCAGTCTACAGATATCTCCCTGAGAGAGAGAGGGGACTGAGAGACACCAGTCAGTGTACAGATATCTCCCTGAGAGAGAGAGACTGAGACACACCAGTCAGTGTACAGATATCTCCCTGAGAGAGAGAGGGGACTGAGAGACACCTGTCAGTGTATAGATATCTCCCTGAGAGAGAGAGGGGACTGAGAGACACCAGTCAGTCTACAGATATCTCCCTGAGAGAGAGAGTGGTCTGAGAGACAGCAGTCAGTGTACAGATATCTCCCTGAGAGGGGACTGAGAGACACCAGTCAGTGTACAGATATCTCCCTGAGAGAGAGAGGGGACTGAGAGACACCAGTCAGTGTACAGATATCTCCCTGAGAGAGAGGGGACTGAGAGACACCAGTCAGTGTACAGATATCTCCCTGAGAGAGAGGGGACTGAGAGACACCAGTCAGTGTACAGATATCTCCCTGAGAGAGAGAGAGGGGACTGAGAGACACCAGTCAGTGTACAGATATCTCCCTGAGAGAGAGAGAGGGGACTGAGAGACACCAGTCAGTCTACAGATATCTCCCTGAGAGGGGACTGAGAGACACCAGTCAGTGTACAGATATCTCCCTGAGAGAGAGAGAGGGGACTGAGAGACACCAGTCAGTGTACAGATATCTCCCTGAGAGAGGGAGGGTACTGAGAGACACCAGTCAGTCGACAGATATCTCCCTGAGAGAGAGAGAGAGAGAGAGAGAGAGAGGACTGAGAGACACCAGTTAGTCTACAGATATCTCCCTGAGATAGAGAGGGGACTGAGAGACACCAGTCAGTCTACAGATATCTCCCTGATAGAGAGAGCGGACTGAGAGACACCTGTCAGTGTATAGATATCTCCCTGAGAGAGAGAGGGGACTGAGAGACACCAATCAGTCTACAGATATCTACCTGAGAGAGAGAGGGTACTGAGAGACACCAGTCAGTGTACAGATATCTCCCTGAGAGGGGACTGCGAGACACCAGTCAGTGTACAGATATCTCCCTGAGAGAGAGAGGGGACTGAGAGACACCATTCAGTGTACAGATATCTCCCTGAGAGAGAGGGGACTGAGAGAGACCAGTCAGTGTACAGATATCTCCCTGAGAGAGAGAGGGGACTGAGAGACACCAGTCAGTGTACAGATATCTCCCTGAGAGAGAGGGTACTGAGAGACACCAGTCAGTGTACAGATATCTCCCTGAGAGAGAGGGGACTGAGAGACACCAGTCAGTGTACAGATATCTCCCTGAGAGAGAGAGGGGACTGAGAGACACCAGTCAGTGTACAGATATCTCGCTGAGAGAGAGAGGGGACTGAGAGACACCAGTCAGTATACAGATATCTCCCTGAGAGAGTGAGGGGACTGAGAGACACCAGTCAGTGTACAGATATCTCCCTGAGAGAGAGAGGGGACTGAGAGACACCAGTCAGTGTACAGATATCTCCCTGAGAGAGAGTGGACTGAGAAACACCAGTCAGTGTACTGATATCTCTCTGAGAGAGAGGGGACTGAGAGACACCAGTCAGTCTGCAGATATCTCCCTGAGAGAGAGAGAGAGAGAGAGAGAGAGAGAGTGAGAGGGGACTGAGAGACACCAGTCAGTCTACAGATATCTCCCTGAGAGAGAGGGGGGACTGAGAGACACCAGTCACTCTACAGATATCTCCCTGAGAGGGGACTGAGAGACACCAGTCAGTGTACAGATATCTCCCTGAGAGAGAGAGGGGACTGAGAGACACCAGTCAGTGTACAGATATCTCCCGGAGAGAGAGGGGACTGAGAGACACCAGTCAGTGTACAGATATCTCCCTGAGAGAGAGGGGGACTGATAGACAAGAGTCAGTCTACAGATATCTCCCTGAGAGAGAGGGGACTGAGAGATACCAGTCAGTGTACAGATATCTCCCTGAGAGAGAGAGAGGGCTGAGAGACACCAATCAGTGTACAGATATCTCCCTGAGAGAGAGAGGGGACTGAGAGACACCAGTCAGTGTACAGATATCTCCCTGAGAGAGAGGGGACTGAGAGACACCAGTCAGTGTACAGATATCTCCCTGAGAGAGAGGGGACTGAGAGACACCAGTCAGTGTATAGATATCTCCCTGAGAGAGAGAGAGGGGACTGAGAGACACCAGTCAGTCTACAGATATCTCCCTGAGAGTGGACTGAGAGACACCAGTCAGTGTACAGATATCTCCCTGAGAGAGAGAGAGCGGACTGAGAGACACCAGTCAGTGTACAGATATCTCCCTGAGAGAGAGAGAGAGAGAGAATGAGAGGGGACTGAGAGACACCAGTCAGTCTACAGATATCTCCTTGAGAGAGAGGGGGTCTGAGAGACACCAGTCACTCTACAGATATCTCCCTGAGAGGGGACTGAGAGACACCAGTCAGTGTGCAGATATCTCCCTGAGAGAGAGAGGGGACTGAGAGACACCAGTCAGTGTGCAGATATCTCCCTGAGAGAGAGAGGGGACTGAGAGACACCTGTAAGTGTACAGATATCTCCCTGAGAGAGAGAGAGGGCTGAGAGACACCAATCAGTGTACTGATATCTCCCAGAGAGAGAGAGAGGGGGACTGAGAGACACCAGTCAGTCTACAGGTATATCCCTGAGAGAGAGAGAGTTAGAGGGGACTGAGAGACACCAGTCAGTGTACAGATATCTCCCTGAGAGAGAGAGGGGACTGAGACACCAGTCAGTGTACAGATATCTCGCTGAGAGAGAGAGGGGACTGAGAGACACCAGTCAGTATACAGATATCTCCCTGAGAGAGAGAGGGGACTGATAGACACCAGTCAGTGTACAGATATCTCCCTGAGTGAGAGAGAGGACTGAGAGACACCAGTCAGTGTACAGATATCTCCCTGAGTGAGAGGGGACTGAGAGACACCAGTCAGTCTACAGATATCTCCCTGAGAGAGAGAGGGGACTGAGAGACACCAGTCAGTCTACAGATATCTCCTGAGTGGGGACTGAGAGACACCAGTCAGTGTACAGATATCTCCCTGAGAGAGAGAGGGGACTGAGAGACACCAGTCAGTGTGCAGATATCTCCCTGAGTGGGGACTGAGAGACACCAGTCAGTGCACATATATCTCCCTGAGAGAGAAAGGGACTGAGAGACACCAGTCAGTGTACAGATATCTCCCTGAGAGAGAGGGGACTGAGAGACACCAGTCAGTGTACAGATATCTCCCTGAGAGAGAGGGGACTGAGAGACACCAGTCAGTGTACAGATATCTCCCTGAGAGAGAGAGAGGGGACTGAGAGACACCAGTCAGTGTACAGATATCTCCCTGAGAGAGAGAGAGGGGACTGAGAGACACCAGTCAGTCTACAGATATCTCCCTGAGAGGGGACTGAGAGACACCAGTCAGTGTACAGATATCTCCCTGAGAGAGAGAGAGGGGACTGAGAGACACCAGTCAGTGTACAGATATCTCCCTGAGAGAGGGAGGGTACTGAGAGACACCAGTCAGTCGACAGATATCTCCCTGAGAGAGAGAGAGAGAGAGAGAGAGAGAGAGGACTGAGAGACACCAGTTAGTCTACAGATATCTCCCTGAGATAGAGAGGGGACTGAGAGACACCAGTCAGTCTACAGATATCTCCCTGATAGAGAGAGCGGACTGAGAGACACCTGTCAGTGTATAGATATCTCCCTGAGAGAGAGAGGGGACTGTGAGACACCAATCAGTCTACAGATATCTACCTGAGAGAGAGAGGGTACTGAGAGACACCAGTCAGTGTACAGATATCTCCCTGAGAGGGGACTGCGAGACACCAGTCAGTGTACAGATATCTCCCTGAGAGTGAGAGGGGACTGAGAGACACCAGTCAATCTACAGATATCTCCCTGATAGAGGGAGGGGACTGTGAGACACCAGTCAGAGTACAGATATCTCGCTGAGAGAGAGAGGGGACTGAGAGTCACCAGTCAGTATACAGATATCTCCCTGAGAGAGAGAGGGGACTGAGAGACACCAGTCAGTGTACAGATATCTCCCTGAGAGAGAGACAGGACTGAGAGACACCAGTCAGTGTACAGATATCTCCCTGAGAGAGAGGGGACTGAGAGACAACAGTCAGTGTACAGATATCTCCCTGAGAGAGAGAGGGGACTGAGAGACACCAGTCAGTCTACAGATATCTCCCTGAGTGCGAGAGAGAGAGAGAGAGAGTGAGAGGGGTCTGAGAGACACCAGTCAGTCTACAGATATCTCCCTGAGAGAGAGAGGGGACTGAGAGACACCAGTCAGTGTACAGATATCTCCCTGAGAGAGAGGGGACTGAGAGACACCAGTCAGTGTACAGATATCTCTCTGAGAGAGGGAGGGGACTGAGAGACACCAGTCAGTATACAGATATCTCCCTGAGAGAGAGGGGACTGAGAGACACCAGTCAGTGTACAGATATCTCCCTGAGTGGGGACTAAGAGACACCAGTCAGTGTACAGATATCTCCCTGAGAGAGAGAGGGAGTGAGAGACACCAGTCAGTGTACAGATATCTCCCTGAAAGTGAGAGGGGACTGAGAGACACCAGTCAGTGTACAGATATCTCCCTGAGAGAGAGAGGGGACTGAGAGACACCAGTCAGTGTACAGATATCTCCCTGAGAGGGGACTGAGAGACACCAGTCAGTGTATAGATATCTCCCTGAGAGAGAGAGGGGACTGAGAGACACCAGTCAGTGTACAGATATCTCCCTGAGAGAGAGAGGGGACTGAGAGACACCAGTCAGTGTACAGATATCTCCCTGAGAGAGAGAGACTGAGACACACCAGTCAGTGTATAGATTTCTCCCTGAGAGAGAGAGGGGACTGAGAGACACCAGTCAGTGTACAGATATCTCCCTGAGAGAGAGAGACTGAGACACACCAGTCAGTGTACAGATATCTCCCTGAGAGAGAGAGGGGACTGAGAGACACCTGTCAGTGTATAGATATCTCCCTGAGAGAGAGAGGGGACTGAGAGACACCAGTCAGTCTACAGATATCTCCCTGAGAGAGAGAGGGGTCTGAGAGACAGCAGTCAGTGTACAGATATCTCCCTGAGAGGGGACTGAGAGACACCAGTCAGTGTACAGATATCTCCCTGAGAGAGAGAGGGGACTGAGAGACACCAGTCAGTGTACAGATATCTCCCTGAGAGAGAGGGGACTGAGAGACACCAGTCAGTGTACAGATATCTCCCTGAGAGAGAGGGGACTGAGAGACACCAGTCAGTGTACAGATATCTCCCTGAGAGAGAGAGAGGGGACTGAGAGACACCAGTCAGTGTACAGATATCTCCCTGAGAGAGAGAGAGAGGGGACTGAGAGACACCAGTCAGTCTACAGATATCTCCCTGAGAGGGGACTGAGAGACACCAGTCAGTGTACAGATATCTCCCTGAGAGAGAGAGAAGGGACTGAGAGACACCAGTCAGTGTATAGATATCTCTCTGAGAGAGGGAGGGTACTGAGAGACACCAGTCAGTCGACAGATATCTCCCTGAGAGAGAGAGAGAGAGAGAGAGAGAGAGGACTGAGAGACACCAGTTAGTCTACAGATATCTCCCTGAGATAGAGAGGGGACTGAGAGACACCAGTCAGTCTACAGATATCTCCCTGATAGAGAGAGCGGACTGAGAGACACCTGTCAGTGTATAGATATCTCCCTGAGAGAGAGAGGGGACTGAGAGACACCAATCAGTCTACAGATATCTACCTGAGAGAGAGAGGGTACTGAGAGACACCAGTCAGTGTACAGATATCTCCCTGAGAGGGGACTGCGAGACACCAGTCAGTGTACAGATATCTCCCTGAGAGAGAGAGGGGACTGAGAGACACCATTCAGTGTACAGATATTTCCCTGGAAAAGAGAGGGGACTGAGAGACACCAGTCAGTGTACAGATATCTCCCTGAGAGAGAGGGTACTGAGAGACACCAGTCTGTGTACAGATATCTCCCTGAGAGAGAGGGGACTGAGAGACACCAGTCAGTGTACAGATATCTCCCTGAGAGAGAGAGGGGACTGAGAGACACCAGTCAGTCTACAGATATCTCCCTGAGAGAGAGAGAGAGAGAGAGAGAGAGAGTGAGAGGGGACTGAGAGACACCAGTCAGTCTACAGATATCTCCCTGAGAGAGAGAGAGAGAGAGAGAGAGAGAGTGAGAGGGGACTGAGAGACACCAGTCAGTCTACAGATATCTCCCTGAGAGAGAGGGGGGACTGAGAGACACCAGTCACTCTACAGATATCTCCATGAGAGGGGACTGAGAGACACCAGTCAGTGTACAGATATCTCCCTGAGAGAGAGAGGGGACTGAGAGACACCAGTCAGTGTACAGATATCTCCCGGAGAGAGAGGGGACTGAGAGACACCAGTCAGTGTACAGATATCTCCCTGAGAGAGAGGGGGACTGATAGACAAGAGTCAGTCTACAGATATCTCCCTGAGAGAGAGGGGACTGAGAGATACCAGTCAGTGTACAGATATCTCCCTGAGAGAGAGAGAGGGCTGAGAGACACCAATCAGTGTACAGATATCTCCCTGAGAGAGAGAGAGAGAGAGAGTTAGAGGGGACTGAGAGACACCAGTCAGTCTACAGATATCTCCCTGAGAGAGAGAGGGGACTGCGAGACACCAGTCAGTGTACAGATATCTCCCTGAGAGAGAGAGGGGACTGAGAGACACCAGTCAGTGTACAGATATCTCCCTGAGAGAGAGAGGGGACTGAGAGACACCAGTCAGTGTACAGATATCTCCCTGAGAGAGAGAGGGGACTGAGAGACACCATTCAGTGTACAGATATTTCCCTGGAAAAGAGAGGGGACTGAGAGACACCAGTCAGTGTACAGATATCTCCCTGAGAGAGAGGGTACTGAGAGACACCAGTCTGTGTACAGATATCTCCCTGAGAGAGAGGGGACTGAGAGACACCAGTCAGTGTACAGATATCTCCCTGAGAGAGAGAGGGGACTGAGAGACACCAGTCAGTCTACAGATATCTCCCTGAGAGAGAGAGAGAGAGAGAGAGTGAGAGGGGACTGAGAGACACCAGTCAGTCTACAGATATCTCCCTGAGAGTGGACTGAGAGACACCAGTCAGTGTACAGATATCTCCCTGAGAGAGAGAGAGCGGACTGAGAGACACCAGTCAGTGTACAGATATCTCCCTGAGAGAGAGAGAGAGAGAGAATGAGAGGGGACTGAGAGACACCAGTCAGTCTACAGATATCTCCTTGAGAGAGAGGGGGGACTGAGAGACACCAGTCACTCTACAGATATCTCCCTGAGAGGGGACTTAGAGACACCAGTCAGTGTGCAGATATCTCCCTGAGAGAGAGAGGGGACTGAGAGACACCAGTCAGTGTACAGATATCTCCCTGAGAGAGGGAGGGTACTGAGAGACACCAGTCAGTCGACAGATATCTCCCTGAGAGAGAGAGAGAGAGAGAGAGAGAGAGAGGACTGAGAGACTCCAGTTAGTCTACAGATATCTCCCTGAGATAGAGAGGGGACTGAGAGACACCAGTCAGTCTACAGATATCTCCCTGATAGAGAGAGCGGACTGAGAGACACCTGTCAGTGTATAGATATCTCCCTGAGAGAGAGAGGGGACTGTGAGACACCAGTCAGTATACAGATATCTCCCTGAGAGAGAGAGAGGGGACTGATAGACACCAGTCAGTGTACAGATATCTCCCTGAGAGAGAGAGAGGACTGAGAGACACCAGTCAGTGTACAGATATCTCCTTGAGAGAGAGGGGACTGAGAGACACCAGTCAGTGTACAGATATCTCCCTGAGAGAGAGAGGGGACTGAGAGACACCAGTCAGTCTACAGATATCTCCCTGAGAGAGAGAGGGGACTGAGAGACACCAGTCAGTGTACAGATATCTCCCTGAGAGGGGACTGAGAGACACCAGTCATTGTACAGATATCTCCCTGAGAGGGGACTGAGAGACACCAGTCAGTGTACAGATATCTCCCTGAGAGAGAGAGGGGACTGAGAGACACCAGTCAGTGTACAGATATCTCCCTGAGAGAGAGGGGACTGAGAGACACCAGTCAGTGTACAGATATCTCCCTGAGAGAGAGGGGACTGAGAGACACCAGTCAGTGTACAGATATCTCCTGAGAGAGAGGGGAGTGAGAGACACCAGTCAGTGTACAGATATCTCCCTGAGAGAGAGAGAGGGGACTGAGAGACACCAGTCAGTGTACAGATATCTCCCTGAGAGTGAGATAGCGGACTGAGAGACACCAGTCAGTCTACAGATATCTCCCTGAGAGGGGACTGAGAGACACCAGTCAGTGTACAGATATCTCCCTGAGAGAGAGAGAGGGGACTGAGAGACACCAGTCAGTGTACAGATATCTCCCTGAGAGAGAGAGAGCGGACTGAGAGACACCAGTCAGTGTACAGATATCTCCCTGAGAGAGGGAGGGGACTGAGAGACACCAGTCAGTGTCCAGATATCTCCCTGAGAGAGAGAGAGAGAGAGAGAGAGTGAGAGGGGACTGAGAGACACCAGTTAGTCTACAGATATCTCCCTGAGAGAGAGAGGGTACTGAGAGACACCAGTCATTCTACAGATATCTCCCTGAGAGAGAGAGGGGACTGAGAGACTCCAGTCAGTGTACAGATATCTCCCTGTGAGAGAGAGGGACTGAGAGACACCAGTCAATATACAGATATCTCCCTGAGAGAGAGAGGGGACTGAGAGATACCAGTCAGTGTACAGATATCTCCCTGAGAGAGAGAGAGGACTGAGAGACACCAATCTGTGTACCGATATCTCCCTGAGAGAGAGAGAGGGGGACTGCGAGACACCAGTCAGTGTACAGATATCTCCCTGAGAGAGAGAGAGAGAGAGAGTTAGAGGAGTCTTAGAGACACCAGTCAGTCTACAGATATCTCCCTGATAGAGAGAGGGGACTGTGAGACACCAGTCAGTGTACAGATATCTCCCTGAGAGAGAGAGGGGACTGAGAGACACCAGTCAGTGTACAGATATCTCCCTGAGAGAGAGAGAGGACTGAGAGACACCAATCTGTGTACAGATATCTCCCTGAGAGAGAGGGGACTGAGAGACACCAGTCAGTGTACAGATATCTCCCTGAGAGAGAGAGGGGACTGAGAGACACCAGTCAGTCTACAGATATCTCCCTGAGAGAGAGGGGACTGAGAGACACCAGTCAGTGTACTGATATCTCCCTGAGAGAGAGGGGACTGAGAGACACCAGTCAGTGTACAGATATCTCCCTGAGAGAGAGAGGGGACTGAGAGACACCAGTCAGTCTACAGATATCTCCCTGAGGGAGAGAGAGAGAGAGAGAGAGAGAGTGAGAGGGGACTGAGAGACACCAGTCAGTCTACAGATATCTCCCTGAGAGAGCGGGGACTGAGAGACACCAGTCAGTGTACAGATATCTCCCTGAGAGACAGGGGACTGAGAGACACCAGTCAGTGTACAGATATCTCTCTGAGAGAGGGAGGGGACTGAGAGACACCAGTCAGTATACAGATATCTCCCTGAGAGAGAGAGAGAGAGAGAGAGAGAGAGAGAGAGAGAGAGAGAGAGAGGGGACTGAGAGACACCAGTCAGTCTACAGATATCTCCCTGAGAGAGAGAGGGGACTGAGAGACACCAGTCAGTGTACAGATACCTCCCTGAGTTGGGACTGAGAGACACCAGTCAGTGTACAGATATCTCCCTGAGAGAGAGAGGGACTGAGAGACACCAGTCTGTATACAGATATCTCCCTGAGGGAGAGAGGGGACCGAGAGACACCAGTCAGTGTACAGATATCTCCCTGAGAGAGAGAGGGGACTGAGAGACACCAGTCAGTGTACAGATATCTCCCTGAGAGGGGACTGAGAGACACCAGTCAGTGTATAGATATCTCCCTGAGAGAGAGAGGGGTCTGAGAGACACCAGTCAGTGTACAGATATCTCCCTGAGAGAGAGAGGGGTCTGAGAGACACCAGTCAGTGTACAGATATCACCCTGAGAGAGAGAGGGGACTGAGAGACACCATTCAGTCAACAGATATCTCCCTGATGGGGACTGAGAGACACCAGTCAGTGTACAGATATCTCCCTGAGAGAGAGAGAGGGGACTGAGAGACACCAGTCAGTGTACAGATATCTCCCTGAGAGAGGGAGGGGACTGAGAGACACCAGTCAGTCTACAGATATCTCCCTGAGAGAGAGAGAGAGTGAGAGGGGACTGAGAGATACCAGTTAGTCTACAGATATCTCCCTGAGAGAGAGAGGGGACTGAGAGACACCAGTCAGTCTACAGATATCTCCCTGAGAGAGAGAGGGGACTGAGAGACACCAGTCAGTGTACAGATATCTCCTTGAGTGGGGACTGAGAAACACCAGTCAGTGTACAGATATCTCCCTGAGAGAGAGAGGGGACTGAGAGACACCAGCCAGTGTACAGATATCTCGCTGAGAGAGAGGGGCATGAGAGACACCAGTCAGTCTACAGATATCTCCCTGAGAGAGTGAGAGAGAGAGAGAGAGAGAGAGAGAGAGTGAGAGAGTGAGAGGGGACTGAGAGACACCAGTCAGTCTACAGATATCTCCCTGAGAGAGAGGGGGGACTGAGAGACACCAGTCACTCTACAGATATCTCCCTGAGAGGGGACTGAGAGACACCAGTCAGTGAACAGATATCTCCCTGAGAGAGAGAGGGGACTGAGAGATACCAGTCAGTGTACAGATATCTCCCTGAGAGAGAGAGAGAGAGAGAGAGAGAGAGAGAGAGAGTGAGAGGGGACTGAGAGACACCAGTCAGTGTACAGATATCTCCCTGAGAGAGAGGGGACTGAGAGACACCAGTCAGTGTACAGATATCTCCCTGACAGAGAGAGAGAGAGAGAGAGAGAGAGTGAGAGGGGACTGAGAGACACCAGTCAGTGTACAGATATCTCCCTGAGAGAGAGGGGACTGAGAGACACCAGTCAGTGTACAGATATCTCCCTGAGAGAGAGGGGACTGAGAGACACCAGTCAGTGTATAGATATCTCCCTGAGAGAGAGAGAGGGGACTGAGAGACACCAGTCAGTGTACAGATATCTCCCTGAGAGAGAGAGAGTGGACTGAGAGACACCGGTCAGTCTACAGATATCTCCTTGAGAGGGGACTGAGAGACACCAGTCAGTGTACAGATATCTCCCTGAGAGAGAGAGAGGGGACTGAGAGACACCAGTCAGTGTACAGATATCTCCCTGAGAGAGGGAGGGGACTGAGAGACACCAGTCAGTCTACAGATATCTCCCTGAGAGAGAGGGGACTGAGAGACACCAGTCAGTCTACAGATATCTCCCTGAGAGAGAGAGAGAGCGAGAGAGTGAGAGGGGACTGAGAGACACCAGTTAGTCTACAGATATCTCCCTGAGAGAGAGAGGGGACTGAGAGACACCAGTCAGTCTACAGATATCTCCCTGAGAGAGAGAGGGGACTGAGAGACACCAGTCAGTGTACAGATATCTCATTGAGTGGGGACTGAGAGACACCAGTCAGTGTACAGATATCTCCCTGAGAGAGAGAGGGACTGGGAGACACCAGTCAGTGTATAGATATCTCCCTGAGAGACAGAGGGGACTGAGAGACACCAGTCAGTCTACAGATATCTCCCTGAGAGAGAGAGGGGACTGAGAGTCACCAGTCAGTGTACAGATATCTCCCTTAGAGAGAGAGGGGACTGAGAGACACCAGTCAGTGTACAGATATCTCCCTGAGAGAGAGAGGGACTGAGAGACACCAGTCAGTGTACAGATATCTCCCTGAGAGAGAGAGAGGGGACTGAGAGACACCAGTCAGTGTACAGATATCTCCCTAAGAGAGAGAGGACTGAGAGACACCAGGCAGTGTACAGATATGTCCCTGAGAGAGAGAGGGGACTGAGAGTCACCAGTCAGTGTACAGATATCTCGCTGAGAGCGAGAGGGGACTGAGAGACGCCAGTCAGTATACAGATATCTCCCTGAGAGAGAGAGGGGACTGAGAGACACCAGTCAGTGTACAGATATCTCCCTGAGAGAGAGAGGGGACTGAGAGACACCAGTCAGTGTACAGATATCTGACTGAGAAACAGCAGTCAGTGTACAGATATCTCCCTGAGAGAGAGAGGGGACTGAGAGACACCAGCCAGTGTACAGATATCTCGCTGAGAGAGAGAGGGGACTGAGAGACACCAGTCAGTATACAGATATCTCCCTGAGAGAGAGAGCGGACTGAGAGACACCAGTCAGTGTACAGATATCTCCCTGAGAGAGAGAGGGGACTGAGAGACACCAGTCAGTGTACAGATATCTCCCTGAGAGAGAGGGGACTGAGAAACACCAGTCAGTGTACAGATATCTCTCTGTGAGAGAGAGCGGACTGAGAGACACCAGTCAGTGTACAGATATCTCCCTGAGAGAGAGAGGGGACTGAGAGACACCAGTCAGTCTACAGATATCTCCCTGAGAGAGAGAGAGAGAGAGAGAGAGAGAGAGTGAGAGGGGACTGAGAGACACCAGTCAGTCTACAGATATCTCCCTGGGAGAGAGGGGGGACTGAGAGACACCAGTCACTCTACAGATATCTCCCTGAGAGGGGACTGAGAGACACCAGTCAGTGTACAGATATCTCCCTGAGAGAGAGAGGGGACTGAGAGACACCAGTCAGTGTACAGATATCTCCCTGAGAGAGAGAGAGAGAGAGAGAGAGTTAGAGGGGACTGAGAGACACCAGTCAGTCTACAGATATCTCCCTGAGAGAGAAAGGGGACTGCGAGACACCAGTCAGTGTACAGATATCTCCCTGAGAGAGAGAGGGGACTGAGAGACACCAGTCAGTGTACAGATATCTACCTGAGAGAGAGAGGGGACTGAGAGACTCCAGTCAGTGTACAGATATCTCCCTGAGAGAGAGGGGACTGAGAGACACCAGTCAGTGTACAGATATCTCCCTGAGAGAGAGGGGACTGAGAGACACCATTCAGTGTATAAATATCTCCCTGAGAGAGAGAGAGAGGGGACTGAGAGACACCAGTAAGTGTACAGATATCTCCCTGAGAGAGAGAGAGGGGACTGAGAGACACCAGTCAGTATACAGATATCTCCCTGAGAGAGGGAGGGGACTGAGAGACACCAGTCAGTCTACAGATATCTCCCTGAGAGAGAGAGAGAGAGAGAGAGAGAGTGAGAGGGGACTGAGAGACACCAGTTAGTCTACAGATATCTCCCTGAGAGAGAGGGGACTGAGAGACGCCAGTCAGTGTACAGATATCTCCCTGAGAGAGAGAGGGACTGAGAGACACCAGTCAGTGTATAGATATCTCCCTGAGAGACAAAGGGGACTGAGAGACACCTGTCAGTCTACAGATATCTCCCTGAGAGAGAGAGGGGAATGAGAGACACCAGTCAGTGTACAGATATCTCCCTGAGAGAGAGAGGGGACTGAGAGACACCAGTCAGTGTACAGATATCTCCCTGAGACAGAGAGGGACTGAGAGACACCAGTCAGTGTACAGATATCTCCCTGAGAGAGAGAGAGGGGACTGAGAGACACCAGTCAGTGTACAGATATCTCCCTAAGAGAGAGAGGGCTGAGAGACACCAGTCAGTGTACAAATATCTCCCTGAGAGAGAGAGGGGACTGAGAGACACCAGTCAGTGTACAGATATCTCGCTGAGAGCGAGAGGGGACTGAGAGACGCCAGTCAGTATACAGATATCTCCCTGAGAGAGAGAGGGGACTGAGAGACACCAGTCAGTGTACAGATATCTCCCTGAGAGAGAGAGGGGACTGAGTGACACCAGTCAGTGTACAGATATCTCCCTGAGAGAGAGAGGGGACTGAGAAACACCAGTCAGTGTACAGATATCTCCCTGAGAGAGAGAGGGGACTGAGAGACACCAGTCAGTGTACAGATATCTCGCTGAGAGAGAGAGGGGACTGAGAGACACCAGTCAGTATACAGATATCTCCCTGAGAGAGAGAGGGGACTGAGAGACACCAGTCAGTGTACAGATATCTCCCTGTGAGAGAGGGGACTGAGAGACACCAGTCAGTGTACAGATATCTCCCTGAGAGAGAGGGGGACTGATAGACAAGAGTCAGTCTACAGATATCTCCCTGAGAGAGAGGGGGACTGATAGACAAGAGTCAGTCTACAGATATCTCCCTGAGAGAGAGGGGACTGAGAGATGCCAGTCAGTGTACAGATATCTCCCTGAGAGAGAGAGAGGGCTGAGAGACACCAATCAGTGTACAGATATCTCCCAGAGAGAGAGAGAGGGGGACTGAGAGACACCAGTCAGTCTACAGATATCTCCCTGAGAGAGAGAGAGAGAGAGAGAGTGAGTTAGAGGGGACTGAGAGACACCAGTCAGTCTACAGATATCTCCCTGAGAGAGAGAGGGGACTGTGAGACACCAGTCAGTGTACAGATATCTCGCTGAGAGAGAGAGGGGACTGAGAGACACCAGTCAGTATACAGATATCTCCCTGAGAGAGAGAGGGGACTGATAGACACCAGTCAGTGTACAGATATCTCCCTGAGAGAGAGAGAGGACTGAGAGACACCAGTCAGTGTACAGATATCTCCCTGAGAGAGAGGGGACTGAGAGACACCAGTCAGTGTACAGATATCTCCCTGAGAGGGGACTGAGAGACACCAGTCTGTGTACAGATATCTCCCTGAGAGAGAGAGGGGACTGAGAGACACCAGTCAGTGTGCAGATATCTCCCTGAGTGGGGACTGAGAGACACCAGTCAGTGCACAGATATCTCCCTGAGAGAGAGAGGGGACTGAGAGACACCAGTCAGTGTGCAGTTATCTCCCTGAGTGGGGACTGAGAGACACCAGTCAGTGCACAGATATCTCCCTGAGAGAGAAAGGGACTGAGAGACACCAGTCAGTGTACAGATATCTCCCTAAGAGAGAGAGAGGACTGAGAGACACCAGTCAGTGTACAGATATCTCCCTGAGAGAGAGAGGGGACTGAGAGACACCAGTCAGTGTACAGATATCTCCCTGAGAGAGAGAGGGTACTGAGAGACACCAGTCAGTGTACAGATATCTCGCTGAGAGCGAGAGGGGACTGAGAGACGCCAGTCAGTATACAGATATCTCCCTGAGAGAGAGAGGGGACTGAGCGACACCAGTCAGTGTACATATATCTCCCTGAGAGAGAGAGGGGGCTGAGAGACACCTGTCAGTGTACAGATATCACCCTGAGAGAGAGAGAGAGAGAGAGAGAGAGTGAGAGGGGACTGAGAGACACCAGTCAGTGTACAGATATCTCCCTGAGAGAGAGAGGGGACTGAGAGACACCAGTCAGTGTACAGATATCTCCCTGAGAGAGAGAGAGAGAGAGAGAGAGTTAGAGGGGACTGAGAGACACCAGTCAGTCTACAGATATCTCCCTGAGAGAGAAAGGGGACTGCGAGACACCAGTCAGTGTACAGATATCTCCCTGAGAGAGAGAGGGGACTGAGAGACACCAGTCAGTGTACAGATATCTACCTGAGAGAGAGAGGGGACTGAGAGACACCAGTCAGTGTACAGATATCTCCCTGAGAGAGAGGGGACTGAGAGACACCAGTCAGTGTACAGATATCTCCCTGAGAGAGAGGGGACTGAGAGACACCATTCAGTGTATAAATATCTCCCTGAGAGAGAGAGAGGGGACTGAGAGACACCAGTAAGTGTACAGATATCTCCCTGAGAGAGAGAGAGGGGACTGAGAGACACCAGTCAGTATACAGATATCTCCCTGAGAGAGGGAGGGGGCTGAGAGACACCAGTCAGTCTACAGATATCTCCCTGAGAGAGAGAGAGAGAGAGAGAGAGAGTGAGAGGGGACTGAGAGACACCAGTTAGTCTACAGATATCTCCCTGAGAGAGAGGGGACTGAGAGACGCCAGTCAGTGTACAGATATCTCCCTGAGAGAGAGAGGGACTGAGAGACACCAGTCAGTGTATAGATATCTCCCTGAGAGACAAAGGGGACTGAGAGACACCTGTCAGTCTACAGATATCTCCCTGAGAGAGAGAGGGGAATGAGAGACACCAGTCAGTGTACAGATATCTCCCTGAGAGAGAGAGGGGACTGAGAGACACCAGTCAGTGTACAGATATCTCCCTGAGACAGAGAGGGACTGAGAGACACCAGTCAGTGTACAGATATCTCCCTGTGAGAGAGAGAGGGGACTGAGAGACACCAGTCAGTGTACAGATATCTCCCTAAGAGAGAGAGGGCTGAGAGACACCAGTCAGTGTACAAATATCTCCCTGAGAGAGAGAGGGGACTGAGAGACACCAGTCAGTGTACAGATATCTCGCTGAGAGCGAGAGGGGACTGAGAGACGCCAGTCAGTATACAGATATCTCCCTGAGAGAGAGAGGGGACTGAGAGACACCAGTCAGTGTACAGATATCTCCCTGAGAGAGAGAGGGGACTGAGTGACACCAGTCAGTGTACAGATATCTCCCTGAGAGAGAGAGGGGACTGAGAAACACCAGTCAGTGTACAGATATCTCCCTGAGAGAGAGAGGGGACTGAGAGACACCAGTCAGTGTACAGATATCTCGCTGAGAGAGAGAGGGGACTGAGAGACACCAGTCAGTATACAGATATCTCCCTGAGAGAGAGAGGGGACTGAGAGACACCAGTCAGTGGACAGATATCTCCCTGTGAGAGAGGGGACTGAGAGACACCAGTCAGTGTACAGATATCTCCCTGAGAGAGAGGGGGACTGATAGACAAGAGTCAGTCTACAGATATCTCCCTGAGAGAGAGGGGGACTGATAGACAAGAGTCAGTCTACAGATATCTCCCTGAGAGAGAGGGGACTGAGAGATGCCAGTCAGTGTACAGATATCTCCCTGAGAGAGAGAGAGGGCTGAGAGACACCAATCAGTGTACAGATATCTCCCAGAGAGAGAGAGAGGGGGACTGAGAGACACCAGTCAGTCTACAGATATCTCCCTGAGAGAGAGAGAGAGAGAGTGAGTTAGAGGGGACTGAGAGACACCAGTCAGTCTACAGATATCTCCCTGAGAGAGAGAGGGGACTGTGAGACACCAGTCAGTGTACAGATATCTCGCTGAGAGAGAGAGGGGACTGAGAGACACCAGTCAGTATACAGATATCTCCCTGAGAGAGAGAGGGGACTGATAGACACCAGTCAGTGTACAGATATCTCCCTGAGAGAGAGAGAGGACTGAGAGACACCAGTCAGTGTACAGATATCTCCCTGAGAGAGAGGGGACTGAGAGACACCAGTCAGTGTACAGATATCTCCCTGAGAGGGGACTGAGAGACACCAGTCTGTGTACAGATATCTCCCTGAGAGAGAGAGGGGACTGAGAGACACCAGTCAGTGTGCAGATATCTCCCTGAGTGGGGACTGAGAGACACCAGTCAGTGCACAGATATCTCCCTGAGAGAGAGAGGGGACTGAGAGACACCAGTCAGTGTGCAGTTATCTCCCTGAGTGGGGACTGAGAGACACCAGTCAGTGCACAGATATCTCCCTGAGAGAGAAAGGGACTGAGAGACACCAGTCACTGTACAGATATCTCCCTAAGAGAGAGAGAGGACTGAGAGACACCAGTCAGTGTACAGATATCTCCCTGAGAGAGAGAGGGGACTGAGAGACACCAGTCAGTGTACAGATATCTCGCTGAGAGCGAGAGGGGACTGAGAGACGCCAGTCAGTATACAGATATCTCCCTGAGAGAGAGAGGGGACTGAGCGACACCAGTCAGTGTACATATATCTCCCTGAGAGAGAGAGGGGGCTGAGAGACACCTGTCAGTGTACAGATATCACCCTGAGAGAGAGGGGACTGAGAAACACCAGTCAGTGTACAGATATCTCCCTGAGAGAGAGAGGGGACTGTGAGACACCAGTCAGTGTACAGATATCTCGCTGAGAGAGAGAGGGGACTGAGAGACACCAGTCAGTATACAGATATCTCCCTGAGAAAGAGAGGGGACTGAGAGACACCAGTCAGTGTACAGATATCTCCCTGAGAGAGAGAGGGGACTGAGAGACACCAGTCAGTGTACAGATATCTCCCTGAGAGAGAGGGGACTGAGAAACACCAATCAGTGTACAGATATCTCCCTGAAAGAGAGAGAGAGAGAGAGAGAGAGAGAGAGAGGGGACTGAGAGACACCAGTCAGTCTACAGATATCTCCCTGAGAGAGAGAGGGGACTGAGAGACACCAGTCAGTCTACAGATATCTCCCTGAGACGGGACTGAGAGACACCAGTCAGTGTACAGATATCTCCCTGAGAGAGAGAGGGGACTGATAGACACCAGTCAGTGTACAGATATCTCCCTGAGATAGAGGGGACTGAGAGACACCAGTCAGTGTACAGATATCTCCCTGAGAGACAGGGGACTGAGAGACACCAGTCAGTTTACAGATATCTCCCTGAGAGAGGGAGGGGACTGAGAGACACCAGTCAGTCTACAGATATCTCCCTGAGAGAGAGAGGGGACTGAGAGACACCAGTCAGTGTACAGATATCTCCCTGAGAGAGAGAGAGGGGACTGAGAGACACCAGTCAGTGTACAGATATCACCCTGAGAGAGAGGGGCTGAGAGACACCAGTCAGTTTCCAGATATCTCCCTGAGAGAGAGAGGGGACTGAGAGACACCAGTTTGTGTACAGATATCTCCCTGAGAGAAAGGGACTGAGAGACACCAGTCAGTGTACAGATATCTCCCTGAGAGAGAGAGAGGGGACTGAGAGACACCAGTCAGTCTACAGATATCTCCCTGAGAGATAGAGAGAGAGAGAGTTAGAGGGGACTGAGAGACACCAGTCAGTCTACAGATATCTCCCTGAGAGAGAGACGGGACTTAGAGACACCAGTCAGTCTACAGATATCTCCCTGAGAGATAGAGAGAGAGAGAGTTAGAGGGGACTGAGAGACACCAGTCAGTGTACAGATATCTCCTGAGAGAGAGGGGAGTGAGAGACACCAGTCAGTGTACAGATATCTCCCTGAGAGAGAGAGAGGGGACTGAGAGACACCAGTCAGTGTACAGATATCTCCCTGAGAGAGAGAGAGGGGACTGAGAGACACCAGTCAGTGTACAGATATCTCCCTGAGAGTGAGAGAGGGGACTGAGAGACACCAGTCAGTCTACAGATATCTCCCTGAGAGAGAGAGAGGGGACTGAGAGACACCAGTCAGTGTACAGATATCTCCCTGAGAGAGAGAGAGGGGACTGAGAGACACCAGTCAGTGTACAGATATCTCCCTGAGAGGGGACTGAGAGACACCAGTCAGTGTACAGATATCTCCCTGAGAGAGGGAGTGGACTGAGAGACAACATTCAGTCTGCAGATATCTCCCTGAGAGAGAGAGGGAGAAAGAGAAAGAGAGTGAGAGGGGACTGAGAGACACCAGTTAGTCTACAGATATCTCCCTGAGAGAGAGAGGGTACTGAGAGACACCAGTCAGTCTACAGATATCTCCCTGAGAGAGAGAGGGGACTGAGAGACACCAGTCAGTGTACAAATATCTTCTTGAGTGGGGACTGAGAGACACCAGTCAGTGTACAGATATCTCCCTGAGAGAGAGAGGGACTGAGATACACCAGTCAATATACAGATATCTCCCTGAGAGAGAGAGAGGGGACTGAGAGACACCAGTCAGTTTATAGATATCTCCCTGAGAGAGAGGGGACTGAGAGACACCAGTCAGTGTACAGATATCTCCCTGAGAGAGAGAGGGGACTGAGAGACACCAGTCAGTGTACAGATATCTCCCTGAGAGAGAGGGGACTGAGAGACACCAGTCAGTGTACAGATATCTCCCTGAGAGAGGGAGGGGACTGAGAGACACCAGTCAGTCTACAGATATCTCCCTGAGAGAGAGAGGGGACTGAGAGACACCAGTCAGTGTACAGATATCTCCCTGAGAGAGAGAGAGGGGACTGAGAGACACCAGTCAGTGTACAGATATCACCCTGAGAGAGAGGGGACTGAGAGACACCAGTCAGTTTCCAGATATCTCCCTGAGAGAGAGAGGGGACTGAGAGACACCAGTTTGTGTACAGATATCTCCCTGAGAGAAAGGGACTGAGAGACACCAGTCAGTGTACAGATATCTCCCTGAGAGAGAGAGAGGGGACTGAGAGACACCAGTCAGTCTACAGATATCTCCCTGAGAGATAGAGAGAGAGAGAGTTAGAGGGGACTGAGAGACACCAGTCAGTCTACAGATATCTCCCTGAGAGAGAGACGGGACTTAGAGACACCAGTCAGTCTACAGATATCTTCCTGAGAGATAGAGAGAGAGAGAGTTAGAGGGGACTGAGAGACACCAGTCAGTGTACAGATATCTCCTGAGAGAGAGGGGAGTGAGAGACACCAGTCAGTGTACAGATATCTCCCTGAGAGAGAGAGAGGGGACTGAGAGACACCAGTCAGTGTACAGATATCTCCCTGAGATTGAGAGAGGGGACTGAGAGACACCAGTCAGTCTACAGATATCTCCCTGAGAGGGGACTGAGAGACACCAGTCAGTGTACAGATATCTCCCTGAGAGAGAGAGAGGGGACTGAGAGACACCAGTCAGTGTACAGATATCTCCCTGAGAGGGGACTGAGAGACACCAGTCAGTGTACAGATATCTCCCTGAGAGAGGGAGTGGACTGAGAGACAACATTCAGTCTGCAGATATCTCCCTGAGAGAGAGAGGGAGAAGGAGAAAGAGAGTGAGAGGGGACTGAGAGACACCAGTTAGTCTACAGATATCTCCCTGAGAGAGAGAGGGTACTGAGAGACACCAGTCAGTCTACAGATATCTCCTTGAGAGAGAGAGGGGACTGAGAGACACCAGTCAGTGTACAAATATCTCCTTGAGTGGGGACTGAGAGACACCAGTCAGTGTACAGATATCTCCCTGAGAGAGAGAGGGACTGAGAGACACCAGTCAATATACAGATATCTCCCTGAGAGAGAGAGGGGACTGAGAGACACCAGTCAGTTTATAGATATCTCCCTGAGAGAGAGGGGACTGAGAGACACCAGTCAGTGTACAGATATCTCTCTGAGAGAGGGAGGGGACTGAGAGACACCAGTCAGTATACAGATATCTCCCTGAGAGAGAGAGAGAGAGAGAGAGAGAGAGAGAGAGGGGACTGAGAGACACCAGTCAGTGTACAGATATCTCCCTGAGAGAGAGAGGGGACTGAGAGACACCAGTCAGTGTACAGATATCTCCCTGAGAGAGAGAGGGGACTGAGAGACACCAGTCAGCGTACAGATATCTCCCTGAGAGGGGACTGAAAGACACCAGTCAGTGTATAGATATCTCCCTGAGAGAGAGAGGGGACTGAGAGACACCAGTCAGTGTACAGATATCTCCCTGAGAGAGAGAGGGGACTGAGAGACACCAGTCAGTGTACAGATATCTCCCTGAGACAGAGAGACTGAGACACACCAGTCAGTGTATAGATTTCTACCTGAGAGAGAGAGGGGACTGAGAGACACCAGTCAGTCTACAGTTATCTCCCTGAGAGAGAGAGGACTGAGAGACACCTGTTAGTGTATAGATATCTCCCTCAGAGAGAGAGGGGACTGAGAGACACCAGTCAGTCTACAGATATCTCCATGAGAGAGAGAGGGGACTGAGAGACACCAGTCAGTGTACAGATATCTCCCTGAGAGGGGACTGAGAGACACCAGTCAGTTTACAGATATCTCCCTGAGAGAGAGAGGGGACTGAGAGACACCAGTCAGTGTACAGATATCTCCCTGAGAGAGAGGGGACTGAGAGACACCAGTCAGTGTACAGATATCTCCCTGAGAGAGAGGGGACTGAGAGACACCAGTCAGTGTACAGATATCTCCCTGAGAGAGAGAGAGGGGACTGAGAGACACCAGTCAGTGTACAGATATCTCCCTGAGAGAGAGAGAGGGGACTGAGAGACACCAGTCAGTCTACAGATATCTCCCTGAGAGGGGACTGAGAGACACCAGTCAGTGTACAGATATCTCCCTGAGAGAGAGAAAGGGTACTGAGAGACACCAGACAGTCGACAGATATCTCCCTGAGAGAGAGAGAGAGAGAGAGAGAGTGAGAGGGGACTGAGAGACACCAGTTAGTCTACTGATATCTCCCTGAGAGAGAGAGGGGACTGAGAGACACCAGTCAGTCTACAGATATCTCCCTGAGAGAGAGAGGGGACTGAGAGACACCAGTTAGTGTACAGATATCTCCCTGAGAGGGGACTGAGAGACACCAGTCAGTGTATAGATATCTCCCTGAGAGAGTGAGGGGACTGAGAGACACCAGTCAGTGTACAGATATCTCCCTGAGAGAGAGAGGGGACGGAGTGACACCAGTCAGTGTACAGATATCTCCCTGAGAGAGAGAGGGGACTGAGAGACACCAGTCAGTCTACAGAGATCTCCCTGAGAGAGAGAGCGGACTGAGAGACACCTGTCAGTGTATAGATATCTCCTTGAGAGAGAGAGGGGACTGAGAGACACCAGTCAGTCTGCAGATATCTCCCTGAGAGAGAGAGGGGACTGAGAGACACCAGTCAGTGTAAAGATATCTCCCTGAGAGGGGACTGCGAGACACCAGTCAGTGTACAGATATCTCCCTGAGAGAGAGAGGGGACTGTGAGACACCAGTCAGTCTACAGATATCTCCCTGAGAGGGGACTGAGAGACACCAGTCAGTGTACAGATATCTCCCTGAGAGAGAGAGGGGACTGAGAGACACCAGTCAGTGTGCAGATATCTCCCTGAGTGGGGACTGAGAGACACCAGTCAGTGCACAGATATCTCCCTGAGAGAGAAAGCGACTGAGAGACACCAGTCAGTGTACAGATATCTCCCTAAGAGAGAGAGGACTGAGAGACACCAGTAAGTGTACAGATATCTCCCTGAGAGAGAGAGGGGACTGAGAGACACCAGTCAGTGTACAGATATCTCGCTGAGAGCGAGAGGGGACTGAGAGACGCCAGGCAGTATACAGATATCTACCTGAGAGAGAGAGGGGACTGACAGACACCAGTCAGTGTACAGATATCTCCCTGAGAGAGAGAGGGGACTGACAGACACCAGTCAGTGTACAGATATCACCCTGAGAGAGAGGGGACTGAGAAACACCAGTCAGTGTACAGATATCTCCCTGAGAGAGAGAGAGAGAGAGAGAGAGAGAGAGAGAGTGAGAGGGGACTGAGAGACACCAGTCAGTCTACAGATATCTCCCTGAGAGAGAGAGGGGACTGAGAGACACCAGTCAGTCTACAGATATGTCCCTGAGAGGGGACTGAGAGACACCAGTCAGTGTACAGATATCTCCCTGAGAGAGAGAGGGGACTGAGAGACACCAGTCAGTGTACAGATATCTCCCTGAGAGAGAGGGGACTGAGAGACACCAGTCAGTGTACAGATATCTCCCTGAGAGAGAGGGGACTGAGAGACACCAATCAGTGTACAGATATCTCCCTGAGAGAGGGAGGGGACTGAGAGACACCAGTCAGTCTACAGATATCTCCATGAGAGAGAGAGGGGACTGAGAGACACCAGTCAGTGTACAGATATCTCCCTGAGAGAGAGAGAGGGGACTGAGAGACACCAGTCAGTGTACAGATATCACCCTGAGAGAGAGGGGACTGAGAGACACCAGTCAGTGTCCAGATATCTCCCTGAGAGAGAGAGGGGACTGAGAGACACCAGTTTGTGTACAGATATCTCCCTGAAAGAGAAGGACTGAGAGACACCAGTCAGTGTACAGATATCTCCCTGAGAGAGAGAGAGGGGACTGAGAGACACCAGTCAGTCTACAGATATCTCCCTGAGAGTGAGAGAGAGAGAAAGTTAGAGGGGACAGAGAGACACCAGTCAGTCTACAGATATCTCCCTGAGAGAGAGGGGACTGTGAGACACCAGTCAGTGTACAGATATCTCGCTGAGACAGAGAGGGGACTGAGAGACACCAGTCAGTATACAGATATCTCCCTGAGACAGAGAGAGGGGACTGATAGACACCAGTCAGTGTACAGATATCTCCCTGAGAGAGAGTGAGGACTGAGAGACACCAGTCAGTGTACAGATATCTCCCTGAGAGAGAGGGGACTGAGAGACACCAGTTAGTCTACAGATATCTCCCTGAGAGAGAGAGTGGACTGAGAGACACCAGTCAGTCTACAGATATCTCCCTGAGAGAGAGAGGGGACTGAGAGACACCAGTCAGTGTACAGATATCTCCTTGAGTGGGGACTGAGAGACACCAGTCAGTGTACAGGTATCTCCCTGAGAGAGAGAGGGACTGAGAGACACCAGTCAGTGTATAGATATCTCCCTGAGCGACAGAGGGGACTGAGAGACACCAGTCAGTCTACAGATATCTCCCTGAGAGAGAGAGGGGACTGAGAGACACCAGTCAGTATACAGATATCTCCCTGAGAGAGAGAGGGGACTGAGAGACACCAGTCAGTGTACAGATATCTCCCTGAGAGAGAGAGGGGGACTGAGAGACACCAGTCAGTGTACAGATATCTCCCTGAGAGAGAGAGGGGACTGAGAGACACCAGTCAGTGTACAGATATCTCCCTGAGAGAGAGGGGACTGAGAAACACCAGTCAGTGTACAGATATCTCCCTGAGAGAGAGAGGGTACTGAGAGACACCAGTCAGTGTACAGATATCTCGCTGAGAGAGAGAGGGGACTGAGAGACACCAGTCAGTATACAGATATCTCCCTGAGAGAGAGAGGGGACTGAGAGACACCAGTCAGTGTACAGATATCTCCCTGAGAGAGAGAGGGGACTGAGAGACACCAGTCAGTGTACAGATATCTCCCTGAGAGAGAGAGGACTGAGAGACACCAGTCAGTCTACAGATATCTCCCTGAGAGAGAGAGAGAGAGAGAGAGAGAGTGTGAGAGGGGACTGAGAGACACCAATCAGTGTACAGATATCTCCCTGAAAGAGAGAGGGGACTGAGAGACACCAGTCAGTGTACAGATATCTCCCTGAGAGAGAGGGGACTGAGAGACACCAGTCAGTGTACAGATATCTCCCTGAGAGAGAGGGGGACTGATAGACAAGAGTCAGTCTACAGATATCTCCCTGAGAGAGGGGGGACTGAGAGATACCAGTCACTGTACAGATATCTCCCTGAGAGAGAGAGAGGGCTGAGAGACACCAATCAGTGTACAGATATCTCCCTGAGAGAGAGAGAGAGAGAGTTAGAGGGGACTGAGAGACACCAGTCAGTCTACAGATATCTCCCTGAGAGAGAGGGGACTGAGAGACACCAGTCAGTGTACAGATATCTCCCTGAGAGAGAGGGGACTGAGTGACACCAGTCAGTGTATAGATATCTCCCTGAGAGAGAGAGAGAGGGGACTGAGAGACACCAGTCAGTGTACAGATATCTCCCTGAGAGAGAGAGAGGGGACTGAGAGACACCAGTCAGTCTACAGATATCTCCCTGAGAGGGGACTGAGAGACACCAGTCAGTGTACAGATATCTCCCTGAGAGAGAGAGAGGGGACTGAGAGACACCAGTCAGTGTACAGATATCTCCCTGAGAGAGGGAGGGGACTGAGAGACACCAGTCAGTCTACAGATATCTCCCTGAGAGAGAGAGAGAGCGAGAGAGTGAGAGGGGACTGAGAGACACAGTTAGTCTACAGATATCTCCCTGAGAGAGAGAGGGGACTGAGAGACACCAGACAGTCTCCAGATATCTCCCTGAGAGAGAGAGGGGACTGAGAGACACCAGTCAGTGTCCAGATATCTCATTGAGTGTGGACTGAGAGACACCAGTCAGTGTACAGATATCTCCCTGAGAGAGAGAGGGACTGAGAGACACCAGTCAGTGTACAGATATCTCCCTGAGAGAGAGGGGACTGAGAGACACCAGTCAGTGTACAGATATCTCCCTGAGAGAGAGGGGGACTGATAGACAAGAGTCAGTCCACAGATATCTCCCTGAGAGAGAGGGGACTGAGAGATACCAGTCAGTGTACAGATATCTCCCTGAGAGAGAGAGAGGGCTGAGAGACACCAATCAGTGTACAGATATCTTCCTGAGAGAGAGAGGGGACTGAGAGACACCACTCAGTGTACAGATATCTCCCTAAGAGAGAGAGGACTGAGAGACACCAGTCAGTGTACAGATATCTCCCTGAGAGAGAGAGGGGACTGAGAGACACCAGTCAGTGTACAGATATCTCCCTGAGAGAGAGGGGACTGAGAAACACCAGTCAGTGTACAGATATCTCCCTGAGAGCGAGAGGGGACTGAGAGACACCAGCCAGTGTACAGATATCTCGCTGAGAGAGAGAGGGGTGAGAGACACCAGTCAGTATACAGATATCTCCCTGAAAGAGAGAGGGGACTGAGAGACACCAGTCAGTGTACAGATATCTCCCTGAGAGAGAGAGGGGACTGAGAGACACCAGTCAGTGTACAGATATCTCCCTGAGAGAGAGGGGACTGAGAAACACCAGTCAGTGTACAGATATCTCTCTGAGAGAGAGGGGACTGAGAGACACCAGTCAGTCTACAGATATCTCCCTGAGAGAGAGGGGGGACTGAGAGACACCAGTCACTCTACAGATATCTCCCTGAGAGGGGACTGAGAGACACCAGTCAGTGAACAGATATCTCCCTGAGAGAGAGAGGGGACTGAGAGACACCAGTCAGTGTACAGATATCTCCCTGAGAGAGAGAGAGAGAGAGAGAGAGAGAGAGTGAGAGGGGACTGAGAGACACCAGTCAGTGTACAGATATCTCCCTGAGAGAGAGGGTTCTGAGAGACACCAGTCCGTGTACAGATATCTCCCTGACAGAGAGAGAGAGAGAGAGAGAGAGAGTGAGAGGGGACTGAGAGACACCAGTCAGTGTACAGATATCTCCCTGAGAGAGAGGGGACTGAGAGACACCAGTCAGTGTACAGATATCTCCCTGAGAGAGAGGGACTGAGAGACACCAGTCAGTGTATAGATATCTCCCTGAGAGAGAGAGAGGGGACTGAGAGACACCAGTCATTGTACAGATATCTCCCTGAGAGAGAGAGAGGGGACTGAGAGACACCAGTCAGTGTACAGATATCTCCCTGAGAGAGGGAGGGGACTGAGAGACACCAGTCAGTCTACAGATATCTCCCTGAGAGAGAGAGAATGCGAGAGAGTGAGAGGGGACTGAGAGACACCAGTTAGTCTACAGATATCTCCCTGAGAGAGAGAGGGGACTCTGAGAGACACCAGTCAGTCTACAGATATCTCCCTGAGAGAGAGAGGGGACTGAGAGACACCAGTCAGTGTACAGATATCTCATTGAGTGGGGACTGAGAGACACCAGTCAGTGTACAGATATCTCCCTGAGAGAGAGAGGGACTGAGAGACCCCAGTCAGTGTATAGATATCTCCCTGAGAGACAGAGGGGACTGAGAGACACCAGTCAGTCTACAGATATCTCCCTGAGAGAGAGAGAGGGGACTGAGAGACACCAGTCAGTGTACAGATATCTCCCTAAGAGAGAGAGGACTGAGAGACACCAGTCAGTGTACAGATACCTCCCTGAGAGAGAGAGGGGACTGAGAGTCACCAGTCAGTGTACAGATATCTCGCTGAGAGCGAGAGGGGACTGAGAGACGCCAGTCAGTATACAGATATCTCCCTGAGAGAGAGAGGGGACTGAGAGACACCAGTCAGTGTACAGATATCTCCCTGAGAGAGAGAGGGGACTGAGAGACACCAGTCAGTGTACAGATATCTCCCTGAGAGAGAGGGGACTGAGAGACACCAGTCAGTGTACAGATATCTCCCTGAGAGAGAGGGGACTGAGAAACACCAGTCAGTGTACAGATATCTCTCTGAGAGAGAGGGGACTGAGAGACACCAGTCAGTGTACAGATATCTCCCTGAGAGAGAGAGAGGGGACTGAGAGACACCAGTCAGTGTACAGATATCTCCCTGAGAGAGGGAGGGGACTGAGAGACACCAGTCAGTCTACAGATATCTCCCTGAGAGAGCGAGAGAGCGAGAGAGTGAGAGGGGACTGAGAGACACCAGTTAGTCTGCAGATATCTCCCTGAGAGAGAGAGGGGACTGAGAGACACCAGTCAGTGTACAGATATCTCATTGAGTGGGGACTGAGAGACACCAGTCAGTGTACAGATATCTCCCTGAGAGAGAGAGGGACTGAGAGACACCAGTCAGTGTATAGATATCTCCCTGAGAGACAGAGGGGACTGAGAGACACCAGTCAGTCTACCGATATCTCCCTGAGAGACAGAGGGGACTGAGAGACACCAGTCAGTCTACCGATATCTCCCTGAGAGAGAGAGGGGACTGAGAGACACCAGTCAGTGTACAGATATCTCCCTGAGAGAGAGAGGGACTGAGAAACACCAGTCAGTGTACAGATATCTCCCTGAGAGAGAAAGGGGGTCTGAGAGACACCAGTCAGTGTACAGATATCTCCCTGAGAGAGAGAGGGGACTGAGAGACACCAGTCAGTGTACAGATATCTCCCTGAGAGAGAGAGGGGACTGAGAGACACCAGTCAGTGTACAGATATCTCCCTGAGAGAGAGAGGGACTGAGAGACACCAGTCAGTGTATAGATATCTCCCTGAGAGACAGAGGGGACTGAGAGACACCAGTCAGTCTACCGATATCTCCCTGAGAGAGAGAGGGGACTGAGAGACACCAGTCAGTGTACAGATATCTCCCTGAGAGAGAGAGGGGACTGAGAGACACCAGTCAGTGTACAGATATCTCCCTGAGAGAGAGAGGGGACTGAGAGACACCAGTCAGTGTACAGATATCTCCCTGAGAGAGAGAGGGACTGAGAGACACCAGTCAGTGTACAGATATCTCCCTGAGAGAGAAAGGGGACTGAGAGACACCAGCCAGTGTACAGATATCTCGCTGAGAGAGAGAGGGGTGAGAGACACCAGTCAGTATACAGATATCTCCCTGAGAGAGAGAGGGGACTGAGAGACACCAGTCAGTGTACAGATATCTCCCTGAGAGAGAGGGGACTGAGAAACACCAGTCAGTGTACAGATATCTCCCTGAGAGAGAGAGGGGACTGAGAGACACCAGTCAGTGTACAGATATCTCCCTGAGAGAGAGGGGACTGAGAAACACCAGTCAGTGTACAGATATCTCTCTGAGAGAGAGGGGACTGAGAGACACCAGTCAGTGTACAGATATCTCCCTGAGAGAGAGGGGTCTGAGAAACACCCGTCAGTGTACAGATATCTCTCTGAGAGAGAGGGGACTGAGAGACACCAGTCAGTGTACAGATATCTCCCTGAGAGAGAGAGAGAGAGAGGCAGAGAGAGAGAGAGAGAGAGAGAGAGAGTGAGAGGGGACTGAGAGACACCAGTCAGTCTACAGATATCTCCCTGAGAGAGAGGGGGGACTGAGAGACACCAGTCACTCTACAGATATCTCCCTGAGAGGGGACTGAGAGACATCAGTCAGTGAACAGATATCTCCCTGAGAGAGAGAGGGGACTGAGAGACACCAGTCAGTCTACAGATATCTCCCTGAGAGAGAGAGAGAGCGAGAGAGTGAGAGGGGACTGAGAGACACCAGTTAGTCTACAGATATCTCCCTGAGAGAGAGAGGGGACTGAGAGACACCAGTCAGTCTACAGATATCTCCCTGAGAGAGAGAGGGGACTGAGAGACACCAGTCAGTGTACAGATATCTCATTGAGTGGGGACTGAGAGACACCAGTCAGTGTACAGATATCTCCCTGAGAGAGAGAGGGACTGAGAGACCCCAGTCAGTGTATAGATATCTCCCTGAGAGACAGAGGGGACTGAGAGACACCAGTCAGTCTACAGATATCTCCCTGAGAGAGAGAGAGAGGACTGAGAGACACCAGTCAGTGTACAGATATCTCCCTAAGAGAGAGAGGACTGAGAGACACCAGTCAGTGTACAGATATCTCCCTGAGAGAGAGAGGGGACTGAGAGTCACCAGTCAGTGTACAGATATCTCGCTGAGAGCGAGAGGGGACTGAGAGACGCCAGTCAGTATACAGATATCTCCCTGAGAGAGAGAGGGGACTGAGAGACACCAGTCAGTGTACAGATATCTCCCTGAGAGAGAGAGGGGACTGCGAGACACCAGTCAGTGTACAGATATCTGACTGAGAAACAGCAGTCAGTGTACAGATATCTCCCTGAGAGAGAGAGGGGACTGAGAGACACCAGCCAGTGTACAGATATCTCGCTAATAGAGAGAGGGGACTGAGAGACACCAGTCAGTATACAGATATCTCCCTGAGAGAGAGAGGGGACTGAGAGACACCAGTCAGTGTACAGATATCTCCCTGAGAGAGAGAGGGGACTGAGAGACACCAGTCAGTGTACAGATATCTCCCTGAGAGAGAGGGGACTGAGAAACACCAGTCAGTGTACAGATATCTCTCTGAGAGAGAGGGGACTGAGAGACACCAGTCAGTCTACAGATATCTCCCTGAGAGAGAGAGAGAGAGAGAGAGAGAGAGAGAGTGAGAGGGGACTGAGAGACACCAGTCAGTCTACAGACATCTCCCTGAGAGAGAGGGGGGACTGAGAGACACCAGTCAGTCTACAGATATCTCCCTGAGAGGGGACTGAGAGACACCAGTCAGTGTACAGATATCTCCCTGAGAGAGAGAGAGGGGACTGAGAGACACCAGTTAGTCTACAGATATCTCCCTGAGAGAGAGAGGGGACTGAGAGACACCAGTCAGTCTACAGATATCTCCCTGAGAGAGAGAGGGGACTGAGAGACACCAGTCAGTGTACAGATATCTCATTGAGTGGGGACTGAGAGACACCAGTCAGTGTACAGATATCTCCCTGAGAGAGAGAGGGACTGAGAGACACCAGTCAGTGTATAGATATCTCCCTGAGAGACAGAGGGGACTGAGAGACACCAGTCAGTGTACAGATATCTCTCTGAGAGAGAGAGGGACTGAGAAACACCAGTCAGTGTACAGATATCTCCCTGAGAGAGAAAGGGGGTCTGAGAGACACCAGTCAGTGTACAGATATCTCCCTGAGAGAGAGAGGGGACTGAGAGACACCAGTCAGTGTACAGGTATCTCCCTGAGAGAGAGAGGGGACTGAGAGACACCAGTCAGTGTACAGATATCTCCCTGAGAGAGAGAGGGACTGAGAGACACCAGTCAGTGTATAGATATCTCCCTGAGAGACAGAGGGGACTGAGAGACACCAGTCAGTCTACCGATATCTCCCTGAGAGAGAGAGGGGACTGAGAGACACCAGTCAGTGTACAGATATCTCCCTGAGAGAGAGAGGGGACTGAGAGACACCAGTCAGTGTACAGATATCTCCCTGAGAGAGAGAGGGGACTGAGAGACACCAGTCAGTGTACAGATCTCCCTGAGAGAGAGAGGACTGAGAGACACCAGTCAGTGTACAGTATCTCCCTGAGAGGAGAGAGGGGGACTGAGAGACACCAGCCAGTGTACAGATATCTCGCTGAGAGAGAGAGGGGTGAGAGACACCAGTCAGTATACAGATATCTCCCTGAGAGAGAGAGGGACTGAGGGACACCAGTCAGTGTACAGATATCTCCCTGAGAGAGAGAGGGGACTGAGAGACACCAGTCAGTGTACAGATATCTCCCCTGAGAGAGAGGGGACTGAGAAACACCAGTCAGTGTACAGATATCTCTCTGAGAGAGAGGGGGACTGAGAGACACCAGTCAGTGTACAGATATCTCCCTGAGAGAGAGGGGACTGAGAAACACCAATCAGTGTACAGATATCTCTCTGAGAGAGAGGGGACTGAGAGACACCAGTCAGTGTACAGATATCTCCCTGAGAGAGAGAGAGAGAGAGAGAGAGAGAGAGATGTGAGAGGGGACTGAGAGACACCAGTCAGTCTACAGATATCTCCCTGAGAGAGAGGGGGACTGAGAGACACCAGTCACTCTACAGATATCTCCCTGAGAGGGGACTGAGAGACACCAGTCAGTGAACAGATATCTCCCTGAGAGAGAGAGGGGACTGAGAGACACCAGTCAGTGTACAGATATCTCCCTGAGAGAGAGAGAGAGAGAGAGAGAGAGAGAGAGAGAGTGAGAGGGGACTGAGAGACACCAGTCAGTCTACAGATATCTCCCTGAGAGAGAGGGGACTGAGAGACTCCAGTCAGTGTATAGATATCTCCCTGAGAGAGAGAGAGGGGACTGAGAGACACCAGTCAGGTACATATATCTCCCTGAGAGAGAGAGAGGGGACTGAGAGACACCAGTCAGTGTACAGATATCTCCCTGAGAGAGAGAGAGAGAGAGAGAGAGAGAGAGAGAGAGAGAGTGAGAGGGGACTGAGAGACACCAGTCAGTCTACAGATATCTCCCTGAGAGAGAGGGGACTGAGAGACTCCAGTCAGTGTATAGATATCTCCCTGAGAGAGAGAGAGGGGACTGAGAGACTCCCAGTCAGTGTACAGATATCTCCTGAGAGAGAGAGGGTACTGAGAGACACCAGTCAGTGTACAGATATCTCGCTGAGAGAGAGAGGGGACTGAGAGACACCAGTCAGTATACAGATATCTCCCTGAGAGAGAGAGGGGACTGAGAGACACCAGTCAGTGTACAGATATCTCCCTGAGAGAGAGAGGGGACTGAGAGACACCAGTCAGTGTACAGATATCTCCCTGAGAGAGAGAGGACTGAGAGACACCAGTCAGTCTACAGATATCTCCCTGAGAGAGAGAGAGAGAGAGAGAGAGAGTGTGAGAGGGGACTGAGAGACACCAATCAGTGTACAGATATCTCCCTGAAAGAGAGAGGGGACTGAGAGACACCAGTCAGTGTACAGATATCTCCCTGAGAGAGAGGGGACTGAGAGACACCAGTCAGTGTACAGATATCTCCCTGAGAGAGAGGGGGACTGATAGACAAGAGTCAGTCTACAGATATCTCCCTGAGAGAGGGGGGACTGAGAGATACCAGTCACTGTACAGATATCTCCCTGAGAGAGAGAGAGGGCTGAGAGACACCAATCAGTGTACAGATATCTCCCTGAGAGAGAGAGAGAGAGAGTTAGAGGGGACTGAGAGACACCAGTCAGTCTACAGATATCTCCCTGAGAGAGAGGGGACTGAGAGACACCAGTCAGTGTACAGATATCTCCCTGAGAGAGAGGGGACTGAGTGACACCAGTCAGTGTATAGATATCTCCCTGAGAGAGAGAGAGAGGGGACTGAGAGACACCAGTCAGTGTACAGATATCTCCCTGAGAGAGAGAGAGGGGACTGAGAGACACCAGTCAGTCTACAGATATCTCCCTGAGAGGGGACTGAGAGACACCAGTCAGTGTACAGATATCTCCCTGAGAGAGAGAGAGGGGACTGAGAGACACCAGTCAGTGTACAGATATCTCCCTGAGAGAGGGAGGGGACTGAGAGACACCAGTCAGTCTACAGATATCTCCCTGAGAGAGAGAGAGAGCGAGAGAGTGAGAGGGGACTGAGAGACACAGTTAGTCTACAGATATCTCCCTGAGAGAGAGAGGGGACTGAGAGACACCAGACAGTCTCCAGATATCTCCCTGAGAGAGAGAGGGGACTGAGAGACACCAGTCAGTGTCCAGATATCTCATTGAGTGTGGACTGAGAGACACCAGTCAGTGTACAGATATCTCCCTGAGAGAGAGAGGGACTGAGAGACACCAGTCAGTGTACAGATATCTCCCTGAGAGAGAGGGGACTGAGAGACACCAGTCAGTGTACAGATATCTCCCTGAGAGAGAGGGGGACTGATAGACAAGAGTCAGTCCACAGATATCTCCCTGAGAGAGAGGGGACTGAGAGATACCAGTCAGTGTACAGATATCTCCCTGAGAGAGAGAGAGGGCTGAGAGACACCAATCAGTGTACAGATATCTTCCTGAGAGAGAGAGGGGACTGAGAGACACCACTCAGTGTACAGATATCTCCCTAAGAGAGAGAGGACTGAGAGACACCAGTCAGTGTACAGATATCTCCCTGAGAGAGAGAGGGGACTGAGAGACACCAGTCAGTGTACAGATATCTCCCTGAGAGAGAGGGGACTGAGAAACACCAGTCAGTGTACAGATATCTCCCTGAGAGCGAGAGGGGACTGAGAGACACCAGCCAGTGTACAGATATCTCGCTGAGAGAGAGAGGGGTGAGAGACACCAGTCAGTATACAGATATCTCCCTGAAAGAGAGAGGGGACTGAGAGACACCAGTCAGTGTACAGATATCTCCCTGAGAGAGAGAGGGGACTGAGAGACACCAGTCAGTGTACAGATATCTCCCTGAGAGAGAGGGGACTGAGAAACACCAGTCAGTGTACAGATATCTCTCTGAGAGAGAGGGGACTGAGAGACACCAGTCAGTCTACAGATATCTCCCTGAGAGAGAGGGGGGACTGAGAGACACCAGTCACTCTACAGATATCTCCCTGAGAGGGGACTGAGAGACACCAGTCAGTGAACAGATATCTCCCTGAGAGAGAGAGGGGACTGAGAGACACCAGTCAGTGTACAGATATCTCCCTGAGAGAGAGAGAGAGAGAGAGAGAGAGAGAGTGAGAGGGGACTGAGAGACACCAGTCAGTGTACAGATATCTCCCTGAGAGAGAGGGTTCTGAGAGACACCAGTCCGTGTACAGATATCTCCCTGACAGAGAGAGAGAGAGAGAGAGAGAGAGTGAGAGGGGACTGAGAGACACCAGTCAGTGTACAGATATCTCCCTGAGAGAGAGGGGACTGAGAGACACCAGTCAGTGTACAGATATCTCCCTGAGAGAGAGGGACTGAGAGACACCAGTCAGTGTATAGATATCTCCCTGAGAGAGAGAGAGGGGACTGAGAGACACCAGTCATTGTACAGATATCTCCCTGAGAGAGAGAGAGGGGACTGAGAGACACCAGTCAGTGTACAGATATCTCCCTGAGAGAGGGAGGGGACTGAGAGACACCAGTCAGTCTACAGATATCTCCCTGAGAGAGAGAGAATGCGAGAGAGTGAGAGGGGACTGAGAGACACCAGTTAGTCTACAGATATCTCCCTGAGAGAGAGAGGGGACTGAGAGACACCAGTCAGTCTACAGATATCTCCCTGAGAGAGAGAGGGGACTGAGAGACACCAGTCAGTGTACAGATATCTCATTGAGTGGGGACTGAGAGACACCAGTCAGTGTACAGATATCTCCCTGAGAGAGAGAGGGACTGAGAGACCCCAGTCAGTGTATAGATATCTCCCTGAGAGACAGAGGGGACTGAGAGACACCAGTCAGTCTACAGATATCTCCCTGAGAGAGAGAGAGGGGACTGAGAGACACCAGTCAGTGTACAGATATCTCCCTAAGAGAGAGAGGACTGAGAGACACCAGTCAGTGTACAGATACCTCCCTGAGAGAGAGAGGGGACTGAGAGTCACCAGTCAGTGTACAGATATCTCGCTGAGAGCGAGAGGGGACTGAGAGACGCCAGTCAGTATACAGATATCTCCCTGAGAGAGAGAGGGGACTGAGAGACACCAGTCAGTGTACAGATATCTCCCTGAGAGAGAGAGGGGACTGCGAGACACCAGTCAGTGTTCAGATATCTGACTGAGAAACAGCAGTCAGTGTACAGATATCTCCCTGAGAGAGAGAGGGGACTGAGAGACACCAGCCAGTGTACAGATATCTCGCTGATAGAGAGAGGGGACTGAGAGACACCAGTCAGTATACAGATATCTCCCTGAGAGAGAGAGGGGACTGAGAGACACCAGTCAGTGTACAGATATCTCCCTGAGAGAGAGAGGGGACTGAGAGACACCAGTCAGTGTACAGATATCTCCCTGAGAGAGAGGGGACTGAGAAACACCAGTCAGTGTACAGATATCTCTCTGAGAGAGAGGGGACTGAGAGACACCAGTCAGTGTACAGATATCTCCCTGAGAGAGAGAGAGGGGGACTGAGAGACACCAGTCAGTGTACAGATATCTCCCTGAGAGAGGGAGGGGACTGAGAGACACCAGTCAGTCTACAGATATCTCCCTGAGAGAGCGAGAGAGCGAGAGAGTGAGAGGGGACTGAGAGACACCAGTTAGTCTGCAGATATCTCCCTGAGAGAGAGAGGGGACTGAGAGACACCAGTCAGTGTACAGATATCTCATTGAGTGGGGACTGAGAGACACCAGTCAGTGTACAGATATCTCCCTGAGAGAGAGAGGGACTGAGAGACACCAGTCAGTGTATAGATATCTCCCTGAGAGACAGAGGGGACTGAGAGACACCAGTCAGTCTACCGATATCTCCCTGAGAGACAGAGGGGACTGAGAGACACCAGTCAGTCTACCGATATCTCCCTGAGAGAGAGAGGGGACTGAGAGACACCAGTCAGTGTACAGATATCTCCCTGAGAGAGAGAGGGACTGAGAAACACCAGTCAGTGTACAGATGATCTCCCTGAGAGAGAAAGGGGGTCTGAGAGACACCAGTCAGTGTACAGATATCTCCCTGAGAGAGAGAGGGGACTGAGAGACACCAGTCAGTGTACAGATATCTCCCTGAGAGAGAGAGGGGACTGAGAGACACCAGTCAGTGTACAGATATCTCCCTGAGAGAGAGAGGGACTGAGAGACACCAGTCAGTGTATAGATATCTCCCTGAGAGACAGAGGGGACTGAGAGACACCAGTCAGTCTACCGATATCTCCCTGAGAGAGAGAGGGGACTGAGAGACACCAGTCAGTGTACAGATATCTCCCTGAGAGAGAGAGGGGACTGAGAGACACCAGTCAGTGTACAGATATCTCCCTGAGAGAGAGAGGGGACTGAGAGACACCAGTCAGTGTACAGATATCTCCCTGAGAGAGAGAGGGACTGAGAGACACCAGTCAGTGTACAGATATCTCCCTGAGAGAGAAAGGGGACTGAGAGACACCAGCCAGTGTACAGATATCTCGCTGAGAGAGAGAGGGTGAGAGACACCAGTCAGTATACAGATATCTCCCTGAGAGAGAGAGGGGACTGAGAGACACCAGTCAGTGTACAGTATCTCCCTGAGAGAGAGGGGACTGAGAAACACCAGTCAGTGTACAGATATCTCCCTGAGAGAGAGAGGGGACTGAGAGACACCAGTCAGTGTACAGATATCTCCCTGAGAGAGAGGGGACTGAGAAACACCAGTCAGTGTACAGATATCTCTCTGAGAGAGAGGGGGACTGAGAGACACCAGTCCAGTGTACAGATATCTCCCTGAGAGAGAGGGGTCTGAGAAACACCCGTCAGTGTACAGATAATCTCTCTGAGAGAGAGGGGACTGAGAGGACACCAGTCAGTGTACAG